>NC_064621.1:108715970-109020444 GCF_023898315.1 Schistocerca nitens | reverse complement strand
ATATACAACAAGAGCACTTTATATAAATGTTTACACCATTAATATACAGTCAATAATGGAGTTCAGAAATCTTTGAGAGAGTATAAACACTTTTTTGTTTAGCATCTGTTTCAATTTTCCTTTAAAAAGATTTTAATGGAGTTGTTTTATATTAGTTGGCAATCTATTATAGAATTGTCTTCCAGCTTCATGTGGACTGTGATCTATAGCTCTTTTATGTCAGTACCCCATGGTAATCTCATCTGATTCATGTATTGTAATTTTGAATATCTCTGTTCATTACATTTGATTCATCACTCTCAGTAGATTATAATTTTTGAAGTTGTCTCTACAGGATTGGTTTTTACTCATAATGGCAATTATCCTAACTGCTCTCTTTTAAAGCCTGAACACCCTATCCATGTAGATAGTGGGTACTCCACTCCAAAACTCAATGCCATATTGCAAATGTGAGTGAATTAATCCATAACTCTTATTTAATGGTAGGAGAATTTATTACATTTGAGCGATGTTTCAGTAAGTAAATATTGCAGCTAACCTGTCATTTAGTATTTTTCACTATTGAAAATGTTTGGCGTCGATCATCTTTGGTTGTGTGGTAGCACTAGTGTTTATAGTGTGTATGTGTGTGTGTGTGTGTGTGTGTGTGTGTGTATGTGTGTGTGTGCTCTTCCCATGTAAGATGTCCATTAAGAACAATGCCTAAAAGCTTATGTTAACTGGATGTTTCAAATGTAGACAGTGACTGAGTATGATATTGGTTACAATTCATCAAGAACTTCATTACAACAGTCGTAGCCTTATTCATTTTACCCTTATTCACTATTAGATATTCTGTCATCAGTTCAGAATTCTCTTTACTGCTTTGTAAAGCTGGCTAATCAGTAAATCCCTGGATAATAAATGATGTGTCATCAGCATGGATCACTATCTTTGATTTTTGTGACTGTGTTATGTAATTAATATATACAGTAAACAAAAATGACCCAAGAATATTTCGTGGGGAAATCCAGAGTTAAGAGTTTTGTTTGCTGGTTTTACTATTAGGATTTTATTTTCATTCTTATTGCACAGTTTAGTACACTATCTTCTATCTGAGAGCTACAAACCCAAGGAGTTTAGTGCAATTCTTTTAGATGGTAAGTTTCTAATTTGGACAATAATACTGCACGATGCACTGAATCAAAGGCCTTAGACTAATCTAGAAAAATTCTAATGACTTTGTCTCCTTCATACAAACTCTTTAACAGTTAATGGATGTGGATCTTTCTTTTTGGAACCCATGCTGCAAGGTGTTTAATGTGTTGCATTTAGTGAAAACCACTCCAGTTGGTACAGAATTACACTCAAGGAACTTGCCAAGTGCCGAGGTTAATGAAATTGGCCTAGATTCTTTATGTCAGTGGTTGCTCCCTTTTTATACACTGGTTGCATCTACATAATTGTTAAAAGTTCAGAAAAGGTCTCTTGGCCAATTGAACAGTTTATTAAGTAATGTAGATTATATGTCACCCCAGCCACAGATGTTTTTATTTTGAGTTTTGAGATTATTTCCATTACCTCATATTCTGTTTCACTCATTATGACAAATGAATTACACATTTTAACTAAGTTTGTTTGTAGTGTTAGTTCAATTTCTTCTCTTTGTGTTCCCTATTCCAAGCTGCTTTACCAGTATTACTGGATTCACATATCTGTTCAGCATAATAGTATGCTTTTAGAGTCTTCAGGCATTCCCTGTTTGTTTTCCTGGTGTATTTATTTTTCGTTAGAAAGAATGGTAATTTTATATCTTGGAACAACACATATAAGTCCTTCATATTTTACCATAATTTGTGGATCAGTGGAGAAGTTTTAAGAATCTTTGCCTACCATGATTTTCTTAGTTTCTTTACTATTGGACACACCCAATTAAAACACTGGTTATATATTTTATGGAAGTGACCTCACTTCTCATTAAGATCATCTTATTTGTATGTCTTCTGCCAGCCTCTGTTTGGAAGATTTTCTCAAAGTTTATTGTGGTCAGTTTTTCTTTTATAAATGAGTAGGTCACTATGCAAAACTATTTTGTGGTCTGTCTTAATCTCTGTTGATACAGCACTATGGCCCAAGAGATAGTTTTCAATAGTTCTTACCACTAATTCTTCCCTACGTAAATATGTGAACACATGGTCAATGTAGGTTTGTGAGTCAGGTGTTAATCTGATTGGTAATTAATATACCGGGTGATCAAAAAGTCAGTATAAATTTGAAAACTGAATAAATCACGGAATAATGTAGATAGAGAGGTACAAATTGACACACATGCTTGGAATGACATAGGGGTTTTATTAGAACCAAAACAATACAAAAGTTCAAAAAATGTCCGACAGATGGCACTTCATCTGATCAGAATAGCAATAATTAGCATAACAAAATAAGACAAAGCAAAGATGATGTTCTTTACAGGAAATGCTCAATATGTCCACCATCATTCCTCAACAATAGCTGTAGTTGAGGAATAATGTTGTGTACAGCACTGTAAAGCATGTCCGGAGTTATGGTGAGGCATTGGCGTCGGATGTTGTCTTTCAGCATCCCCAGAGATATTGGTCGATTATGATACACTTGCAATCTCAGGTAACCCCAAAGCCAATTATTGTACGGACTGAGGTCTGGGGACCTGGGATGCCAAGCATGATGAAAGTGGTGGCTGAGCACACAATCATCACTGAACAATGCGCGCAAGAGATCTTTCACACATCTAGCAGTATGGTGTGGAGTGCCATCCTGCATAAACATTGTACATTCCAGCAGGTGTTTATCAGCCAGGTTAGGGATGATGCGATTCTGTAACATATCGGCATACGTCTCAGCCATCACGGTAGCAGTTACAAAACCAGAATCACACATTTCCTCAAATAAAAAAGGCCTGATAATGGTAGATGTGGTAGATCCAACCAATATCGTGACTTTTTCATCATGCAATGGAGTTTCCACGACAGTTCTAGGATTTTCGGTAGCCCAAATTCTGCAGTTGTGGGCTTTGACAGACCCGCGGAGCGTGAAATGAGCTTCGTTGGTCACAACACGTTACTCAACCAACTGTCATCTTCCGCCATCTTTTGAAGTCCCCACACTGCAAATGCCCTCCGCTTCACTAAATCACCAGGTAACAGTTCATGATGCCAATAGATTTTGCACGGATAGCATCGGAGGGTACGCCTAAGTGCCAACCAAACAGTAGTGTATGGAACACAAGTGTGACATGCGACTGAACGAGTGCTGACTTCCCCATGCATAGATGAACCTACTACGGTCTCCATTTCTTCCTGAACTGTCTCAGCAGCATTATGGCTTGTGCTCGGTTGGCCACTGTGGGGTCTATTGTCTAAACAACCTGTGGCTTCGAACTTCAAAATCATTCTCACCACAGCTGCATTTGTCAATGGACCTTTACCCATTTGAATCCCCTTCCTATGGTGATAGGATCATAATGCTGAACTAGCACATTCCCCACTCTGATAATACAGATTCACTAAAAGTACCTTTTCAGGTAACGTCAACATGCTGCGACTGCTGGCGCATCTGATTCTCTCTCTCATTACAGCTCCTTTTATACACGATTGTCATGCACAGTCACTGACATTTTGCTGTCCAGCACCTAAGATAATTTACAGCAGACTTCTCTAGAACTGCTATGATACTGGGAGAGATCCACATGCTCCCACTATTAAACAAAAGTAACCTTCCAATTTCTGTGGATGTTCCTGTGGCCCTACATGACCACACATAAAAGAGGAAAAAAATCAACAAAAGACCGCTACTCACAACACAACATAGTACTGAACCGGAATCTGTAGCAGTAAAGCTTGATGAGAAACTTGACAGGCAATATCAGCTATTGATGCTGTAGATGTGCAGGTATGGTACCAGGTGTAGACATCTCAACAAATGGCAACCATTTCTGATACCAAATATAGAGGGTTGGAGCCATGGCCTCTATGGTTGTCATGATATTGTGTTTCAGACTGCAGGCAATGTGGGGTGGGAGATGGGGAGTGTGAGGACGGGATCTATCACACATTGAAAGACAATATTAAGGCATTGTTAACAGAATGCACATTCATTGCCCTTGGATATACAGTTATTTTCTTTGAGGTGTGTAGCCATGCAAGCAAGTGAAACTCACACATCGATGGTATGTGCTGACACCTGCACACCTTGCAGTCTCAAATGCTACAGTGGTACACACAGTGAGCTGCTACATCATAGGAGGTTGCTGACCAGACTCACTGCATACACTGTCAGCACGGTTCCAGTGGCCAGCAGCATGGCTAACAGATTAGCATATTATCAGGGCATTCTCATAGACATAATAGACAGTATTCTGAAAAGGCACTCAGCTGTTTTGCACAAGATGGCTATAGTCATAAAGAGTTACATCACAACCCTTCAGTGAGAGAATGGCCAGTGAGACTAGAGAATGCTCATAAAAGCAGGTCTGGGGCAGCAGCTGGCTTCATTCCCCCAGGATGATT
The DNA here is from genome assembly GCF_023898315.1 of Schistocerca nitens. Classification (NCBI taxonomy): domain Eukaryota; kingdom Metazoa; phylum Arthropoda; class Insecta; order Orthoptera; family Acrididae; genus Schistocerca; species Schistocerca nitens. Next base: position 109,015,921 of record NC_064621.1, on the reverse strand, counting down.
CTAATATGGAAGCTCACCATGTACCATCAGCAAGGCCTACAGGGTGCCTGGTTATATGGGTTGCCCACTCAAGTCTTTTCATCAGCAAAGGTGAAGACAAGATGGCAGCAGCCCACAGCAACCAAGTCGGTCAGGCTGGCTGGCTGTTGCAGTTTACATTGAAGTCATCTAGATGGATCACAGATGGAGCATTGCAGCTCCCACCTTACAACTGGTTAGAAACAAATTGAGATCTGGCATTTGGAAGTCGGAGCACTTGTTCCAGTTGGCCTATGCTGACGATGTTATCGTGTGGCAAGCATGACTGATTGTGGTCTATTTCTCTGAACCTGTCAGTGCTCCACACCACACTGTTGTGCCCCAACTCTTCACTTTGGTCATTCAGTTTGATTATATCTGCAACAACTTCATGCTGTAAAGCCACTCTTGTGTATGACCTGTGTTGTTACTTCACTGTGCTTGGTCAAGAGACTGATGTTCTGCTTCCTTCTCCACTGCCAGTTTGGTCATCCAGCTTAGGTGGTGTGTGGCAGATAACACAGTGGTGTGTCCATGCTACACACAATACTGGCTGTCTTTTCTTGTTTGCATTTGATCTTGATATTGTGTGTTAGTCTGCCTTGGCTTCAGCTCTGGCACTCTTGCCAGCCAGGGAAAACTTTAAATTTGTTTCATATCTTCCTGGTATACCATTCTAGAGTGCAACATTATGAACAAGTTTGCCAAGTAATACTGTACTATTTTCAGCACATCAAACTCAGATGTACAGAAAGGTAATAATGAAATTTTCCAAGAATTAAATGTTACTGTTTTATAATTGTGTGTTTCTTATGACAATAAAATTTGAGAATAATATTTTGTAAGCTACAAAATTTTGAAATGTGACAAAATATTCTTTGAAACATAGAGAAATAGGAGTTAGATAAATTAATCATGGAATTTTGATTGCATTTGGTTTCATTGAATCTTAAATCTTGACTGTGTCCTTGAGTAAAATATTTGCATACAGAATATTCATGTCACTGTAATAAATTACATGTTACTTACACTATAGAGATGGATCAGAAAAATACCTTTGGTAAAATAATCTTGACATTACAGGTAAATACAGTGTATAAATTAAGTATTAAAAATGGAAATATTTACATTAGGGGTGACATCAGTGCAAGTAGAGCTATTCCAGTTTGCTACATCTCGATCCACTTCTTCTTGTCTTTCTTACCGAGCTCCATGTGCCTTGTTTTTTTCTTCTTCCTCTTTTATCTTTTTTCTGCTATGTTTCAGTGGAGGCTTTTATTACATCAAAATTTTAAAATGTACACTCTTGATCTAATGCTAAGACTAAAAAAATAACATTTCAACATGTTTTTGTCATACAGCTTATTAAGGATACATGTGATACTCTTATAATGCAATTTTCACTATAATATTTTTTGTAATACTTCAGAATATGTTTTTGTTTTGGGCTTACAGTATAAGTGTGCAATCCACATGAATATGATAACAACTTTAGAATAAAGTGTTATGAAGATGGAACTGAAATTATGTGATAATTCCAAAACATAAAGTGGTTGTAGAGTTTCATGCTATTGTCTTGCAAACAGTTAGTGTAAAAATTTTGTTGTGCTTCTTTTCAGTAATCTACTTCAAAGTAGATTTGATTTAGTTAAGATTACTCATAAACAATCACACATGTGATAGCCAAATATATGAAAGACAATGTTACTACAATCTGAATCCATTATTTAACACAATCTGCTACTGGTTGAGCTTGCCAAGAACAACCAACAGGATTTAGATAAAATGAATGCAATCTTGCTGTTGTTGTGGTCCTCAGTCCTAAGACTGGTTTGATGCAGTTCTCCACACTACTCTATCGCGAGGAAGCATCTTTATCCCTGAATAATTACTGCAGCATACATTCTTTTGAACTTTCTTACTACATTCATCCCTTGGTCTCTCTCTACAGTTTTTATCCTTCACAGTTCCCTCCAATACTAAATTGACAATTCCTTGATGTCTCATAATGTGTCCTGTCAACCTATGGCATCTTTTAGTCAAATTATGCCATAGATTTCCTTTCTTTCCAGTTCTATCCAGTACCTTCTCATTGGTTACCTGATCTACCAGTCTAACCTCCAGCATTCTTATGTAGCATCATATATGAAAAGCTTCTATTTTCTTCTCATCTGAACAGTTTATTGGCCACATTTCACTTCTGTACAAGGCTACATTCCAGACAAATATCTTCAGTACAGACTTCTTACTGCTTAAAATTATATTTGTTAACAAATTTCTTCTATTCAAAACCACTTTCTTTGTCATTGGCATTCTACATTTTATATCTTCTGTACATTGGGAACCATCACTTATTTTGCTGCCCAAATATCAAAACTCATCCACTACTTTTCGTGTCTCATTTCCTAATCTAATTCACTCAGAATCATATGATTTAATTTGACTACATTCCATTATCTTTGTTTTTTCTTTTGTTAGTGTTCATCTTATATCTTCCATTCAAGAGACCGTTTGTTCCATTCAACTGCTCTTCCAAGTTCTTTGCTGTCTCTCACAGAACAACAATGTCATTACCAAACCTCAAAGGTCCTTATCCAAATTTTTCTTTGGTTTCCTTTACTACTTACTCAAATTACAGATTGACTAACACTGGCAATAGGCTGCAATTGTATCTCACTCTGTTTTTAACCACTGCTTCCCTTTCATGACTCTCAACTTATAACTGTTGTCTGTTTTCTGTACAAATAGTATATAACACTTCACTCCCTGTTTTTTGCCCTGCTACCTTCAGAATTTCAAAGAATGTATTCAGGTTAACATTGTCAAAAGCTTTTCCCAAATCTACTAAAGCTATACACATAGATTTTCCTTTCCTTAGCCTGCCTTCTAAGATATGTCATAAGGTCAATATTGCCTTGTGTATTCCTATATTTCTCTGTATCCAAACTGATCTTCCTCAAGGTCATCTTTTACCAGATTTCCCATTCTTCTGTAAATAATTCACGTTAGTATTTTGCTACTGTGATTTATTAAACTGATAGTTTAGTAATATTCATGCTTGTCCACACCTACTTTCCTTAGAATGGGAATTATTCATGCTTGTCCACATCTACTTTCCTTGGAATGGGAATTATTATATTCTCAAACAATGCAAGCTCCAGATAGCTATATCAACAATGTAGGTAAAGACAGATTGCTACTTACAATGAAGAAGACATATCGAGTTGTAGACAGGCACAATAAAAAAACATTCAAATATAGCTTTCAGCCATGGCCTTTATTAGTAAAAGACACACACGCATGCACTGTTCACACACATGCATGAGCAAGCACACACGGCCGCCAGCTTGAGATGCTGGAGTTGGCAGTCGTGTGTATGTGAGGTATGCTTGCTTGTGTGTGTGAATGGTGCTTATGTGTGTCTCTTTTACGACAAAGGCTGTGGCCAAAAGCTATACGTGAGTGTCTTTTAATTGTGCCTGTCTGCATCTTGATGTGTCTTCTTCATGGTAAGTAGCAATCTGTCTTTTCCTACATTATTGAATTATTACATTCTTCTTGAAGTCTTAGCATATTTCCCTTGTTTCATATATCTTGTATACCAAGCAGAATAGTTTTAGTCATGGCTGGCTCTCCTGAGGATATCAATAGTTCTGACAGATGTTGTCTACTCTAGGGGTGTTGTTTCCCTTAGAAATTGTAAAAAATTAAAGTAGGTAGATCACACTTTATTAAAAAAGTAAGTGGCTGGAAGAATTCACCTGTTGATTTGTAGTTGAAATATTGGTAATGGAGCCTATAGATCATTGTATGGCCTTTTAACTTTTTGATAGAATACTGTAGCTGTCTGATACAACAGATTGTTGAGTGTGGGTACGATTCACGTAGTAACCTAAGTCTCAGATCACAAAAATGAGAAGGATTTCTTTAACTTGATGTCACAAAAACATTGAATTTAATGAACATTATGAGGTACACTGGAGATACATCTGACAAAAATAAAATTTTTCAGTTCCAGATAGTCCAGTTAATGTTTCCATAAGAAATATTTTACCCAGGGAATTTACTGTTGTGTGGTATCCTCCTACCTGTGTTAATGGAGAACTGTGGAACTATGTTGTTACTGTGGAATATATTTCTGAAGAGGAAATCAATTGCCAGCCACCATCACATCACTATTGGAGCTCAGTGTTTGATGAAAATGTCACAGAATATACATTTCCTTATGGATGGCCTTTCTCTAAATATAATGTGAGTGTGATATCTGTGGCATCAGGTGGAAATAGTAGTTCATATCCACAGGAGGCTAAGACACTGGAAGACAGTGAGTTGATCTACTATCATAAATAATTTAACAGCTGCAACTAATAACCTAGGAATGTAATATAAAAGCTTATATTTGCTTATTACATGTGTTGAAATGACTTTCATTACAAGTTGTTTGTAATGGTAAATGTGGAGTTACACATAATAATACAGGGTGTACATAAAGTTTGGGAACACTTTCAATTATTTATTGCACAAGAACTAAACATTGTACAGATGCCATACATATTGCATTTTGAAGAGAAAGTCTGAAAGTTTTTTTAACAAACATTCGATATGCAAACCATGAGTGACCTGGCAGACATCAATACGGTAATCGAATTGTTGCCGTACCCATCCCATCATGGCATCGTCGACTGTGGCAGTCACTTCCCGTATATTCCCCTGGAGCTCTGCTACATCACATGGTAGAGACGGTACATACACCAGATCTTTAAAGCGTCCCCACAGAAAAAAGTTACACAGAGTGAGATCTGGTGACTGGGGAGGCCACTTCATGAAACAGCTGTCCCCTTCTGTAGCACGGCTGATCCATTGATGCGGCAGCTCCGTGTTCAGGTACCTGAGAACTTCAGGCTGGAATTGGGGTGGAGCCCCTTCCTGCTGAAAGATGAACAGAGAGTTTGATTGCATTTGAGGCATCAGCCATTGCTGCAACATGTCCAAGTAGGAATATCCAGTCACAATACTCTGGGCAAAGAAGAATGGCCCGTACATTTTCGACGTGAAAAGGCACAAAAAACATTTACCTTTGGTGAATCATGCTCAAATTCAATGCATTCATGTGGATGCTTTGTACCCCAGATTCAGCAATTATGCCTGTTGGCTGTTCACTTTCCCATTAGTGTGAAAAGTTGCTTCGTCACTAAAAATTAAGCAATCAACAATGCCATCGCCACCCTCATTCAGTTTCTGCAACTGCGAACAAATCTCAAAATGCTTGTTTTTTGTCATCATCATTGAGCTTCTGCACTAGCTCCAATTTGAATGGTTTCATAGACAGTTCCTGTCGCAGGACTTTCCACACTGTCATTGGAGCCATTTTGAGTTCATGGGATGCATGACACACCAATTTCTTTAGATTCTTTATGAATGTCTCTCGTATGTGCTCCACATTCACTTCACTCGCACTGGGACATCCACTTCTCTTTGCCAGGCACAAGCAACCTGTCATAACGAATTTGTTGTGCCTGTGGTAAATGGCCTTCCTTGTTGGTGGCCTCTTATGGTACTTGGTTCTAAACATCCATTGAACAGCTGTAGCACACTTGTTTTTGTCGAACTCCAACACACAGAAAGCTCGATCCACACCTGAACTCACCATGTTTGTGACCAGCACTGAGTATCGGCAAATTACCAAACTATGATGTGGTGGTATACCCCACAAAAAAACTTTCAGGATTTCTCTTCAAAATGACATATGTGTGATATCTGTACAATGTTTGGTTCTTGAGCATTAAATTATTGAAAGTGTTCCCAGACTTTATGTACACCCTGTATATATTGTATTTGCTCAGAGAATGTGAGGTTTTCATAAACACCTAACTGTTTATTTAAACACAATTTCTGTAAGGCATAGCATAACACGAATTTAAGGTAAAATGCCAGCTGTGGAGTACAAAGTGGACAACACATGTAGAGTAAACATTATGTACAGATTTTGTGAATATATTACAGCTGTTAAACAAAATAAATGTGTTTAATACATTACAGGAATAAATTGCTACTCACCATAAAGGTAACCCATTGAGCTGCAGGCAGGTGCAACAAAAGCCTGTTACAAGTTATAGCTTCACTACATAAGTACAAAATGTTAAATTTCATGTGAGGATGTAATATGGCTTCCTTCCAATCAAATGCAGCAAACTTCCATCATTGTACCTGTCTGCAACTCAACAGGTGATCTTTACAAGGAGTAGTAATCTATCCCTTGCCCAATATTGTTGATATTCCAACCTGGAGTTTCCATTGTTTAATACATTACAGATTCACATGATATTGAGGAAGGTCTGAAATCTAAATGCCAAAAATGGTTTAGTCAAAATATCTGTCATCTGTTTCTCTGTATCCACTTTTTATATATGAATTTCATCAGGAGTAACTACTTCACAAGCAGAGAAATGTTTTATCCACATGTTTGTGCTGTACAATACTTAGATAGTATTGGCTTCTCTTAAATCTAGTGTTTACAAAGAAAAATCATAATTTATTTAGTTATGTTTTTCATAGATTATGTTCATGATAAACGCTATGATGTGGGATGTGCCAACTGAACAAATATAGAAAACATATTTTTTTAAAATCTACATGCTAACCATTCACAGTTGTTTTTCTGTTATAATGACTATTAGTTATAGTCAAGAACTCCATTGTTGTATAGAATGAGTTATAAGCAGAAACATTTTTACTCTATTTTTGAAAACACATCTGCTATCTGTCACACACTTTATTTTCATGGATAGATTGTCACAGATTCATAGTTGTTTACATCACTCCTTTTAGTACCAGAACCAGGATTATTAATGTATAATGCAGATCATTTTGTCTTCTAGTGCTCTATTGGTGAATATTGGTGTTTCTCTCAAATTCAGGTAAATAACTGATGAGAAATTTTGTAGGTGAATAAATGTAATGTGAGTCTGAGGTTAATAATAACAGCCACTTAAATAAATGCTTAGTGAGATAGTTTTGTGAACCCCACACATAAATTTAATTACTTTATTTTGGGCAATGATACTGTTAGCCTAAGAGATGAGTTATCCCAGAATATGTTGACATGACAACATATGTACATACTTACAAAAATACATATTCTAAAGGCTAATGTATTGTCAATGCAACCACTCTCTTTCATCATTGGTTGTTCATTTCAGTTCCATGTAAATGTCACATCCTGCCCTCTTCTTGATGCCTTCGATATACTTCTTCCTCTGCCTTCCTTTTCCTTTCTTTCCCATCACTTTATCCTTTAAAAATATTAATGATGGAAGCACTGTGTCTGATGATATGTCTAATGCTTTTCATTTTTTTCAGAAATATGGTAGGATAGATTGCTACTCACAACAAAGATGAGACAGTGTTGCAGATAGGCATGATGAAAAAGAATGCTAGAAATATTTCAGACGAAGTCCTTCTTCAAAAGTAGAAAACACATACACATTCATACAGTAACAACCACCACCACCACCACTACTACTACTACTACTACTACTACTACTACTACTATTACTTATGCATGCATGACATGACCGCTGTCTCTGGGCACCTAGGCCTGACTGCAACTACAATCTGACAAGAGCAGCAATCTATTTGGTTGGGTACTGGTGTCAAGGAAGAGGCATGAGGTGGGGAGAGGGAATTATAGCAGGGTTGGGATTGGCAGAAGATACTGGTTCTGCCAGTGGGAGCATGCAGGGATGTGATAGGGCAGTATAGGGCTCACTTACTTATTGATCAGTACAACAGCCCTTGTAGAAACTGGGCCTTCTTTATCACCTGCCCCTTTCATCTCTGTCCATTGCTTTTCTTCTCCACTCTCTGATTCTCATTGCTTTTAGATCCTCTTCCATATTTTCAGGCCATCTTTTTCTGGCTCTTCCTCTTTGCCTTCTCCCCTCAGGCTTACCTATAAATACTTTCTTAACATTCCCTGTTTCTGGCATTGGCTGTGCATCATCAGCCCACATTATTCTTCCTTACTTAATTTTCACTACAATATTCATATGTCCAAAAAGTGTTTGTAGGTCTGCTTTTGTTTTTATTTTCCAGTTTTCCTCCTCCTTCAGTGCCCAAATATCTTTCTGAAAAATTAAAAGGTCTCTTAAATGAGAAATAACCTCTCTACTATCCTTCTCATGTCTCCCACATGTGTAGTCCACTGCCCACCCAACCCACAATATAGCATTGCCTGTCCCTATTCCACCCTTGCTCCAAACCCCTTGCCCCATGGCTCATATCCCAGAAGTACACCTAGATGCAAGGTCTGCCCCATACATTGTCTCCTTACCACCTACCCCCGTCCTGTCACAGGCATCTCCTACTCTATCAAAGTTAGGGCCACCTGTGAAAGTGGTCATGCCTTCTGTCAACTAAGCTGCAGCCCCTTTCTGCAGGGGCACAATACCTTATTAGTTGTTTGTCCACATGAATGGCCACTGCCAGACTGTGGGGAGGGGCAGATGGACCACCCAGATGCTGAAAATACCACCAAAACAACGTGCTCCTCATTAATGACTGCTTCACTCCCTGTGCTATCTAGATTATTCCTACCTACACTCTGCTGCTTCCCCCCTTGTTGCCCCCCCCTCCCTCCCCTTCACCTTCAGCACAGATTCATGATACTACATCTAGCAGCCCTATCTCCCCTGCCATGTTTCCACACTGTCCATGGACGCACACACCGACAGCACTAGCACCATCCCCAACCTATACCCTGCTATCCCTCCCCTTCTGCATCCCACACCTCAACTGTACCTGCACCACTCAACCCAAAAAATTGATGTTCATATTGAATACAGTGGCAGTCACACCTTAGTCTCCAGAGACAATGGCCATGTGTGAGAGAGCTGTTGTTGTTTTGTTCTGTGAAAGCTTATATATTTCTAGTATTCTCTTCATAGTGCCTATCTCCATCTCAGTGCCTCCTCAATGTGGTGAGTATCAATCTATCCTTTTCACATCATTCTTATTCCATCCTGGACCTCCCATTGTTCAGTAGGCTGAAGTTTGTTATACTATTAATAATATTGCTTAAGAATAACAAGGACGGAAGCTTTTCATTTACAGTTAAATTAATACGTCACTTACATTTGTATTTACAAATTCATCCACAGTGTAGAAAGCTATTTCTTTCAGTCAGCATTCTAATGCCTTTCTAAACTTGTTAATTTCAACTGTTTCATCCTAATTTGTAATTTTTTAATAAAAATATTTCCTTTGTGCAGAATACTCTTTTTTAATTATGTTGTCATACTCCAGCAAGTGTTTAAGGAATTCTTCTTCCTAGTTCTGTTTTTGTTGTAATATTCAGTCTGAAGACTGGTTTTATACAGCTGTGCTTGTTAATCCATCGTATACAGTCATTTTCATCTTGTAGAACTACTGTCCATTTGAACTTGCTTAATGTGTTCATGTCTAGGTCTCTTTGTACAGTTTTTATTCCCACATTTCATTCCTTTACTGAACTGACTACTGTGGGATGTGTTCTGTCTACTGATTCCTTCCTTTGGTCAGCTTGTGCCATGAACTTCTTTTTTCTGCAATTCACTTCAGTGTCTCCTCATTAGTTATTTGATTTACCTATCCGATTTTCAGCATTGGATTTCAAAAACTTCAGTTCTCTTCTTATCTGAAGTGCTTATTGACCATGCTTCACTTGTGTACAAGGCTACACTCCATACATATAGCTCCAGAAAAGTTCTCCTAACATTTGAATATAAACACATCAAAAAAAGTTTTGCATCACACCAGTTCCCAGAGCTCCTAAAGATAGATGTTGACTGTGGATATTGTATCGCAGACACATTCACTTTGTTCAGAGATGACACTAAACCTGCCCAAAGATGTAAACAACCATGCATCAGCAGTGCCTATTAGACAGAGGGGGTCCGACAGCCAATCAGTTCCAGTAATTCCACCAGGAAGGAGGTACATGACTCATGTTTTTTGCAGTTTAGCCATGCCTAGACAGTCAATACCACAGTTCAATCATGTCCACATTGTTACTTTGTGTCAGGAAGGGCTCTCAACAAGGAAAGTGTCCAGGCATCTCGGAATGAACCAAAGCAATGTTGTTTGGATGTGGAGGAGATACAGAGAGACAAGAACTGTCGATGACATATCTCGCTCAGGCCACCTAACAGCTACTACTGCAGTGGATGACGACTATGTATGGATTATGGCTCAGAGGAAATATGACAGGAATGCCACCATGTTGAATAATTCTTTTCACGCAGCCACAGGATGTCATGTTATGACGCAAACTGTGCGTAATAGGCTGCATGATGTGCAACTTCACTCTTGACATCCATGGCAAGGTCCATCTTTGCAACCACAACATCATGCAGCACGGTACAGATGGGCCCAACAACATGCCAAATGGACCGCTCATGATTGGCATCATGTTCTCTTCACTGATGAGTGTTGCATATGCCCTCAACCCAACAATCGTCAGAGACGTGTTTCGAGGCAACCCAGTCACACTGAACGCCTTAGACACATTGTCCAGTGAGTGCAGCATGATGGCGGTTCCCTGCTATTTTGGGGTGGCAATACATGGGGCCAATGTAGGTTATAGTTAGAAGAGGGGCTAACTCAGCTGCAAATTCAGTGTAGAATCTGACAGGGATTCCATCAGACTCTGGAGCTTTGTTCAGTTGTAATGATTTCTACTGTTTCTCAAAGCCACTGACACTAATACTTATTTCATTCATATTTTCAGTGTTACAAGGATTAAATTGGGGCAATTCTCTTGGGTTTTCCTTTTTAAAGGAACATCTGAAAATGGAGTTATGCATTTCAGCTTTTGCTTTGCCACCCTAAATTTCAGTTCCTGTCGCAGTTGCTAGGGACTGAATATTAACTTAGGTGCCACTAACAGCCTTTACATATGACCCAAATTTCTTTGTATTCTGTGAAATATCATTTGACAATATTGTGCTACAGTAATCACTGAAGGCATCACACATTGATCTGCTGACAGCTAAATGCATTTCATTGGTTATCTCTCTATCTACAACTCTACACTTTGTTTTACACCAATTTTGAGATAATCTCTCTTTCTTTAGATGTTTCTTTAAAGTGACTGCATACCATGGAGGTTCCCTCCCATTATTAACTGTTCTACTGGGTACATATCTATGTAGTGCATTGTCAACTGTTCTTTTGAACTTGAGCCATAGTTCCTCTACATTCTCATGCCCTATGCTGAAAGCTTCAAGTTCCTTATTGAGGTATGACACTGGATTTTTGTGTAGTTTATTGAACATCTTTCTGCTAATTGTGGTTGCCCTTTGTATTTTTCTAATCATTGTTGTCACATTTGCATCATAGTCACTGATACCAGTTTCACTGTGGGCACCCTCAAAGAGGTCAGATCTCTTGTTTACCATTAGATACAATATATTTTCATCAATAGTGGAGTACATAACTGTCTGTTCTAGGCAGTTTTCAGAAAAGATATTTATTAATGTTTCACAGGATGTGTTATCATTCCCACCACTAACAAAACTGTAATTTCCAAACTAATTGTTGGATGATCAAAGTCTCAGACAATGATTAGAGTATTATTGAGGAACTTACGTGCAAGTGAACTGAGGTTTTCTTTAAATTTTTTGGTTACCTTAGGAAATGCATCTGTTGGGTGATGGAAAGACAGATTATCATTTTATGCCCAAACCTGATACTGAGTCTTGCCCAAACAGTCTAACATGCAGTGTCAATTGTTATCTTGGTGAATTTGAGTTTCTCATATACTGTGACAAATACACCACCTCCATTTCCCATTTGCCTATCCTTTCAATATACCCTCAAAATTTCCCCAAGAATTGCCACTGCTATCATTATCACGTTTGAACCAGCTTTCTGTACCTAATATTATGTGAGCTTCACTGCCTTTCAGGAGTGCTTCAAACTCTGACACTTTCTTGCAAATGCTTTAGCAGTTAACCATTAGGATTTTAATACTCTCACCTGTGGGAGGCATTTCTTTTGATCTTACACTATTACTTTGGGTTTCCTACTGCTATCATTATCTGTATTGGATGGAAAGTCACCTTATCTAAGAAACCCTTGTGTGCACCCCACACACTGTCAGCTACATGAGTACCAGCCTTAGACATCTATTGCACCCCTGACCCCTTTAGACGGACCTTACAGATCTCAACACTATGGTGCAAGTCCAGGGAGTCACAGCCCAACTTGTCACAGAACTTTGAAGTCTCTGGTTCAGTCCTTCCACTTGGCTCAGAACCAAGGGTTCATGATCAGTTCTAGGGATAACACTGAAGATTGGGAGCTTCATTGAAACTCCATCCACAATACTGGTCTTCTCAGCCTTCTCTGCCAGTCACTGGAATGACACAAGTATGACCTCAGAGCCAAGATGACAGGTGTTATTTGTTCCAATGTGCACCACCGTCTGCTTGGTTGCACTTTGTTCTCTCAATGGCTGCTGGAATAGTCTCTTCAACATGTTGAATGCAGCCCCCAGGCATACATACTGAGTGACCTGATGTCCTTTCCTGTTCCTTGCTGCCATTTCCCTAAGGAGCACAATCATTTGCCATATGTTTGAATTGCTGATGATTAATAGACCCCTACCCTCTTGCATTTGTCTGCTCTTGACACCAAGCAGAACAGGTTTCTCCAAAACTGGCTCAGTTTCAGTGAAAAACAGCATCTCAAATTTGTTGGTTATGGGGATCATTTAACACCCTGAATCCCCCTGGTCCCACCCTGTACAGAATGCCTAGATCTACTATTGACATGCACTTGCAGTCAAGTGGATGAGTAACAACAGCTCCTGTACTTTCTGCAGAGAAGACAGGCTCCACAGGAGAGGATGGTACTTGACGTACCTCTGGTAATGGTATCACACATACACAACTCTCAGGAGCTGTTTCAACACACCAATTTGCAGCAGTTGCCAATTGTTTGACAGTAGTCAGTGTGATTTCCAGCTGCTTATGAACATGAACCAACTCATCTCGTGTTTGAGAACAGCGGGGCTGCATTTTGGCTGGTGCAACGTATTATAGGGTAGTGAACAAATAATTGTAAATTAAGCCCTCTGATTATATTTAAATCTTTTGAGCTAAAATGTGGCTAATTCCCTATAATAATAATAGCAAATACATAAAACAAGATTTCTATTAAGGCAACACAAAAACCTGTGGTATAAATTACTAGTTTCCTAAAATGTTTTGAGGTTAATTGTCGTTGTTATAAATTATAGGGTCTCACCTCTTTGAGGGAAAGCTAGTTGCTACAGAATATGTTACTTAGAATATCTGCTCCTGTAACTAAATCACAAACAATGGTTTACTAGAAATTACTTGTAGATTATGCAAAGGAAAATGGTAGCTTCTGAAAGTTCTCAAAAATGTATTTTTATATGTGTTGATATACAATGAAATTTGTGGTTGATGTATTCTTTGGCAGTAACTGTGAGCCACAAATACTAATTTGCTATGAAACAAGTTTGCATCCAAAACACTTGTACCAGTAAGTTTTGTAAGTGGTCACAAATTTTCAAAAATAATATTTTTCTAAAGTAGTTAAACAATGACATTAGAGAATTGTTGTTTGATATGATGATAGGCCTACTCTTCTCAAAAATTTTAAAGGAGCACAATTAAGTGTGAGCCTAAAATTGATGAAAGCAGTGTGAGTTTATTGCAGCACTTGGAAATGTTCAAAATTCCAATATATTTTACAACACAAACAGGTGTTGATAAACTCAATGAAATATTGTGCAGAAGTGACATGAACATAAATATGCAAGTCTAAAACTTGAAATCACCACATGAATCTTGTACATGCTGTCTCATACAAAGGAACTTACTGAATTCAGCTTTCATATATAAATAAATGTGTGTATTTCATGGATTTTTCACTTAGCTGTTTCTGCACACACTGCTACAATGGCTTTCTGAAGAAGAACTCTGTAACATGAGTTACACTAAAATGTGCAGCACCAACAGAACATATCTTCTGCCTGTTGTGGCCAACTCTCTACAAGACACTACCCATTTTGTTTGAGTGCTCCTCCAAGACTTATGCTAACTCTGGCAGAATTGCAATATCATTGACAAACCTCAAAGTTTTTACTTCTTCTCCCTTAACTTTAATTCCTTTTCCAAATTTCTCCTTACTTTCCTTTACTGCTTGTGCAATTTACAGACTGGAGAATGTTTTGGATAATGTACAACCCTGTTGCACTCCTTCTCAACCACTTTCATGCCTCTCAACTTGAATAACTATTGTCTAGTTTCTGTACAAGTTGTAAATACCCTTTCATTCCCTGTATTTGTCCACAATACCTTCATAATGTTGGAGAGTGCAGCCCAGTTAACATTGATAAATCTTTGAAGATAAATCATAGTTTTTATGTCACCTTCTGTGTTCCTACATTTCTCCTGAACCCATACTGCTTGTCCCTGAGGTCAGCTTCTGCCAGTAATTTCATTGTTCTGTAATAAATTTTTTGTCAGTATTTCAAAACCATTACTTATTAAAGTGAGGGATAGTTAGTATTGATATCTGTCAGCACCTGCCTTTTTGGAGTTGGAGTTATTACATTATTCTTGAAGTCTGAGGGTATCTCAAATGTCTCAAACAACATACACTATGTGGAAGAGTTTTGTCATGGCTGGCTCTCCAAGGGCTTCCAATAGTTCTGATGGAATGTTGTTTGCTCCAGCAATCTTGTTTCCACTTTGGTCTTTCAGCCTTTCCCTTCCTTGCTTAGTACTGACTCTGACTTGTCACCTATCCTATTGATATTCACACTCTTCTCTTTTCTTCAATTCTTCTATAGGCAGCACTTAACTTGACTCTAGATGTATGTGCTTCTGCTGACTTACATTTGTCCTTGTCCTCTAGCCATCATGCTTTGGTATTTTGCATTTTCTGTCAGTCTCATTTTTAAACTTCGGTATTTCTTTCACCTGCTTAATTTTTATATTTTCTCTTTTTCAGTTAAACTCAGTATTTCCTGTGTTATCTTGAGGATTTCTTCTAGGCTTTGGCTTTTTACCTATTTGAGACTAGTCTCCTTCACTATTTCATTTCTCTAAGCATTTGTCTTCTATTGTGTACCCTTCCTTTGTTTCAGTCAGTCATTGCCTAATGCTCCCTCTGGAACTGCCAACATCATCTGTTTCTTTCAACTTATCCAAAATCCAAATTTTCTACCTTTTTACAATTTCCTCAGTTGCCATTTGCAGTACATGAACAGTAAATTATGGTCAGCATTCACATCTGCCCCTGGAAATGTTTTCCACTTCAAAATCTGTGTTTCACCATTATATAATCAGTTAGAAACCGTCCAGTGACTCCATATGTTTTCCATGTATACAGACTTCTTTCATGGATCTTAAACCAAATGTCAGCAATGATTCTCTATGCTATATTCTACCAGGTGGCTCCTGGGGAAGCTATCAAATGTATAACACCCCTGACTCCAAGAGAATCTTGTAAAGGTCACGTCCGAGAGCTCAATATTATGACAGTCCCAAGCCTCCTTATGTGTAGTTGCCTTACCAGTGTTAAAGAGAATTTAAATAATTTTAACCTTAAGATGTCTCTACATGAACATAACACAAGAACTTGACAATCGATTGATGTACACTACATTAGGCTAGCTAATGTTCACAACAGTCACAAATGACTAAGCCACAGATTTTTTAATAGACTCCTAAAAGTTGCCCAGTTTGTTCCCTACAATACATTTAAAAATGTTCTAGCTGAGTGGTTCAAGAATGAAGCATACTACTCCATATAAGAGTATGAGAAATAAGATTTAAGTGACCTCAAGTCCTGACTACAGTCATACTAAGTTGTAATAAATAATTAGTTAAAAGTTTCCTACATACATAATTTTCACATTATATGTTTGGCCAGAGGGCTAGGTTCTGGCCCATCTGACTGGTTAGCCTGCTAGTTTGTGATAAATAATGCACAATGATATCTCAAATGCTGAGATGACAAGATCTTTATTCATTCATTCGGCAATTAATACAGGACATCTTTTAGACACAATATACAAGGCAAGACTCATGCAAAAACAAATAAGTGACTTATTGACTAATTATAAAAAAAGGTTCTTTAGAATTAACATGGAGAAAACAAGAACATGATAAAACTATATGCTAAGAATAAATGGCATGGATAATGGACACAACACAGCACTCCTGGCAGCTGGCGTGGAACTAATTTATCCATGCAAAATAAAATACTTGTGGTGTGACTCAAGGGTGATGCACTCATGAACCAAACTGCACTGCATTGCACTGCTAATTGTGGTACAACAGTCCCCTTGGCTGGAGCGGAGTTCCATACAGGAAGCACACCGAGAAGTGGACATGCCGACCAGACCTCATGGTGCACTGGTCCCCTGGAGCTGTGGTATGCTGATCCCCTGGAGCTGACGTCCTTGTCAGTGACGGTGCCGGAGCTGGTGTTGCCAGATCAAGCTTTTGGAAAAGTTGTGTTCGCTGAGTCTCAGTGGGGGTGTGGCTCATTGAAGATGTAGGCTGATTTGACCCTGTCAATTGTAACAGTGGCTCGTTTTCCATTCACAAGAATATCTCCCCTACTGATAATTTGATGTGGCCCAGTGTAAGGTGCCTGGAGGGCCATTTGATGCCATCAGTTCATAACATAAGGTGAGTGCATGTCCTGATGTCTTTGTGTACAAAGGTGGCAACAGTTCCATGCCTAGACGGTTGTGGAGGTCGGATTTTTCTGACATGATGATGAAGGCGACTGACGAAGGTAGACAGGTTTATATCAGGCTGTGGAGTCACGTCTACAAATCTGCCAGACAGTTGTAACAACTCTCCATACACTAATTCTGCAGAGGAACTGTCTATATCTGGCTTGTATGAGTTTTGTAAGCCAAGCAGGACCATCGGGAGAGCCTCTGTTCATCCTCCACCATGGCACTTCAGGACTGCTTTCAAAGTGTGGCCCCAATTCTATATCATGCCATTACTGACCAGGTGGTAGCTGGTTGTGTTGTAGTGGCTCATCCCACAGAATGCTGTTAGCTTTGCAAGCAAAGAAGATTCAAATTGTTTACCATGATCTGTGGTCATATGCAAAGGACCACCAAATTGTGATGCCCAGTGTAATATGAAGACATACACCAAGGTTCTGCCAAGACATTGTCACTTCAGGACTGCTTTCAAAGTGTGGCCCCAATGCTATATCATGCCATTACTGGCCAGGTGGTAGCTGGTTGTGTTGTAGTGGCTCATCCCACAGAACGCTGTTAGCTTTGCAAGCAAAGAAGATTCACATTGTTTACCATGATCTGTGGTGATATGCAAAGGACAGCCAAATTGTGATGCCCAGTGTAATATGAAGACATACACCAAGGTTCTGCCAAGACATTGTCCACTGGGGCCGCTTTGGCCAACAGGTGAATGGTTGATCATTGTTAGCAAATATCGATGGACATTTGAAGGTGGAAATGGTCCCATGACGTTGATGTGTACATGCGTAAAATGGGTGGTGGCTTCAGGAATGTTTACAATAGGTGTGTTCACGTGCTGGCCAACCTTATTATGCTGACACTGTATACAACATCAGGTCCACTCATGACAGTCTCTCTTCATCCCTGGTCACACAAAGCAATCTGAGATTAGGTATATTGTAGTTCATGCTCCAGGATGGCACAGTTTATTCAAAGATGTAAAAGCATTTTTCCTGAATTTTGTGGGTAAAAAACAGTCATGGTTTGGCTGCGGCCACATCACAGTATGACTTGATGCCTGTGCCAGGAGTGTTGGCTGCAGATCCAATGCAGACTTTTTTTTCCTGAAACAGCTGTTGTAGTTACGGGTCTGTAAGTTGTGCTTCTGTGAGTTCCATGTAGTCAATGGTGAAGATGCTGCTGACACAGGAGAGACAATCTGCTACTACTTTCTTGATCTCAGATTCATGCTGGATGTTCGTGCTGAGCTGCATGATGTACAGTAATTGGTTGTGCTGCTCTTTCTGAACAGTTAATATTGTTCTGTTGAAAGCCATATGTCAGCAGCTTAAGATATGTGGATATGGTGAACTCACAGGCCTCCGGCTGAGGACAGAAGTATTTGATTGCCTTGTATATCACTAACAGTTCTCACTCATAGGCGCTCCACTTACATTGAGACTGTGACAGTTCCTTTGAAAGTAAGGCTAGAGGTTGCCACACATCATTGTTGTATTGTTGCAACACTGCACCCACTGCTGTCTGGCTTGCATCTATAACCAATGCTAATGGTGCACTTGGCTCAGGATGTGCCAACAATGCAGTGTCTGCTGTTGCTTGTTTAGCCAGTTCAAATGCAGCTGTCATGTGGCCTGTCCACTGTATTGTTGCATTCCCTTTACCTTTTGGACCTGCCAGCACAACTGTAAAGGGTTCCTGAATATCTGCTGTGAGAGGTAAATGCCATAAAAATTACACATCCTCAAAAACCGTCACAGCTCCTTCATTGTGGGTGGCCTTGAGATCTGTAGGATGGCTTCCACTTTGTCAGGTAATGGTAGTGAGCCAGACAGAGAGATTTGGTGGCCAGGGAAATCTACTTGTGGTTGACCAAAATACATTTTTCTGTGTTGAGAATGACACCATATTCGTCTAAACTTGTATAAGATGCTGGCAATGTTCTTCTGGCGAGACTGTTTTCAAGGTAGGCAAAACAGAATGGCAGACCTTGCAACACTGAGTCGATAAATCTCAGTCATGTCTGCGCAGCGTTTCTGGGGCTGAAAGTCATGAATGGCATAATTATGGCCATCTTCAGGAAGTCTTTTTTGGTGATGGGCCTTCACACAGTTCAACACACTGTACAGGTGGGCACCACTCAGAGCATAGTTATAATTGTGGAGCAATGGAACTGGGTAACGATTGGACAGTGTAAGGGTGTTAAGTGCTCTATTGTCCCTGCACGGACGCCACACACCGCACTTCTTAGGCATGAGATGTAAAGGTGATGACCAAGGGCTACTGGATGGTTGCATGATACCCTCTTGAATCGTACTGTCAAACTCGACCTTGGTGATAGCTAACCGATCAAGGGATAACTGTCAAGGTCTACAGAATAATGGCAGCCCCTTGGTGGTCTTTAAATATTGCACTGTGTTACCTCCTCTTAACTATAAGCTGCACCTTGACCTGAAATACTTTATAATTATAAATCTTGAGAATTATAACTCTAAAAAGATTCTCTGATAACGGAGATATACAAACAAATAAATAAAGTAGAGTAAATCGTGTATGCTTCACTACCCTAGGCATACCTGGAGGTTTTGTCAGCACTGTAAAATCCCAAAGTAAGGTGGCATACTCGCTGTCTACTGTTTCAATCAGCTTGGTGGGTTAGATGGTTGCGTGGCGCCCGAATCCTGCAGCTGTCAGTCCAGTGGTTTGGTTGGCCAGGCATGTGTTGGCAATGTCAGATAGGAGGTTGTAATTTGCCAGGAAGTCCACTCCTGTTATTGCCTTGGCGATGTTAGTGATCATGAAATTCCATGCAAACAATCGGTGCAGGCCTAAAACTAGTTCAAAATGATGTTTACCATACGTCTCAATAGAAGAAATGTTTGCAGCAGCTAGACAGAATTACGTATGAAGCCTACACCAGTGTAACATTATTCATGGGAAAATACACAGATCAGAGCCAGTGTCAATAAAATATTTCTTGCCTGTGCACTGGTCACTCACAAACGGATGCTGTGTTGCAGATGGGGAATCAGATGAAGCGTCTACACTCGATCACTGCTGGCATTTGTGTATGTGCAGGGTTCAGTACAGCGACCAGTTTAATCACCAAATCTTCTATGATACAACCATATCCCCTGCTGCATTTCAGCCACAGGCACAGAGGAGGCAGTTGATGATATGCTGCGTGAGCGCTTCTGGTATCTCAGTCAGCCACAATCATGTTGGTGTTACACTGAGACATCAATTGGCTAATCTGTTGTGTCAACATATTGACCTTTGCCATCAGAGTATCATAGTCGGTATGCAAAACTGTGGCTGACATGCTCTTGCATTGCACAGTTGCTATGTTAATTGGCGCAGGTGAGATAGCATCCTGTACCTTGTCTTCTAGTTCCACCACCATGTCTAAAGGGGTTTCTGACTGCAACGCTGTTATTGCTTTGATGGCTGGTGGCAACCGATTGCTCCAGATGGTTCTCAGCAGGCTGTCAGACACAGTACCAGGTGCCACAAGTACTGTCATGGTTTATGATCTCTGATGTCCTTCTGCATCAGAACTTAGCAGCTATTACAGAGTAAAAGAAACTAGCTTCAACTTGCGCAAACCATAGCACTGGATTGTGAGGCCAAAAGGGTGGTAGTCTAATGACAAGTCTGGACACAGCTGGGTCAGTTGTGGTCAGATTTTCCATCAGCTTACAGTATCACTTTATTTTGTGCATCAGGCAGGTGATAATTCATGTTGGGGTCACCAGTTTGGCCATAGGGCTAGGTTGTCTTCCATTCAACCAGTTAGCCAGCTAGTTTGTGATAAATAACACACAACAATATCTGCAATACTGGGATTAGATTAGATTAGATTAGATTAGATTAGATTAGTTTTTCGTTCCATAGATCCATGCTGAGGTGATCCTCGTGGATGTGGAACATGTAAATTTTTATTTATTTATTTTTTTTAATTTTTTTTAGCTGAAATAACAATACTAATAGTATGAATATATACAATACATCATTTGTCTCTATTAAAAAATTCGTCAATGGAGTAGAAGGAGTTGGCCACTAGTAAGTCTTTCAGGCTCCTTTTAAACTGATCTTTATTTGTAACTAAATTTTTTATGTTTACTGGCAAATTATTGAAGATGAGTGTTCCTGAGTAGTGGACCCCTTTTTGAACTAAAGTAAGTGCTTTTAAGTCCTTGTGCAGATCATTTTTGTTCCTGGTATTGTATATATGAACTGAGCTGTTTGTTGGAAAAAGAGATGTATTATTTAGGACAAATTTCATTAATGAGTAAATATACTGAGAGGAGATGGATGACAAGATCTTTATTTGTTTGTTTGGCAATTAATACAGGACATCTTTTAGGCACAGAATACATCAAGACAAGACTCACGCAAAAATGAATAAGTGACTTGTTGACTGATTACTAAACAACTAAGTACAAAAAAGGTTCTTAAGAATTAACATGGGGAAAACAAGAACATGGAAAAAACTATATTCTAAAAATAAATGGCACAGAGTAATGGATATAACACAGTGTTCCTGGTGGCTGGTGTGGAACTAATTTATCCTTGCAAAATAAAATACTTGTGGTGTGACACATGGGTGATGCACCTGTGAACCAAACTGCACTGCACTCCACTGCACTGCATTGTGCTGCGCTGCTAATTGTGATTGCTACATATATGGCAATGTGTCACTGATGTAAACATCATGAAATTTTTATGTTCTTTATGTCTCTTAGTTTTATGCATAAATAATTGCACCAATAACATGTAAAATGTTTGAAGATGAACACATTCAAATTCAAGCCAGTGCCAGTCTGGCAATTTCTATGGTCTATGACAAGTGGATTCCTGGCTATATAAGACTGAATATGTGTACTTATGGCATGTTCATCCCAACTGACACTGGCATGCAGAAGGGTGTGCAATATGTATAGACTCAGAATAGTGAATATTTTGTTATTAATGAAGACATTTTGCAGGAAGTATTGACTCACAGATAATACATGCAACAGATGTTTTTTTTTCCAGCCAAAGAAACTGTTCTGCCTCCAGCAGAAATACCTCACATCATTCACTACAGTTAAGATTCACATGGAAAAAGCCATAATATGTGAAGAGTAGTTGTTTTCCAGTAACACGGGTTTTTGATTTATGATTCAGGTACAACACACATGATAGTTTGCTGTATAAGTTATTTGTATGTGTGTTCCAGTTCAGTTTGATGTTAACGTGGACACCCAATAATTTGACAGATTCTTTCCCATTACAGTCATTACTTTCCCTTTTAAGAAGAATACTACACTCTCATATTTGCTGTGGCTAAATATTAACTCATTTACTTGAAATCAGGATGATGCCTTGTCCATAATGAGTTCATTCATTTGCTCCATAATATTTATGCCATTATAAGAAGTTATAAGTTGTAGGCAGAGCAGGGGGGGGGGGGGGGGGAAGACCAAAAATGGTCTGAGCACTAATCTCTGAAATACTCATTTATTTATTTACACGTCAAGTTCCATAGGACCAAATTGAGGAGCAAATCTCCAAGGTCATGGAACGTGTCAGTAAATGAAATTACAGCATAAAAGTAATAACAGATAAAAATAAATGTTTATGAACATGAAAAAAGTCAGTCCATAGGCTTAAGTAAACGCAATCAACAGTACAATAAGAATCAGCTTATTTTTCAAGGAACTCCTCAAGAGAATAGAAGGAGTGACTCATGAGGAAACTCTTCAGTTTCGATCTGAAAGCACATGGATTACTGCTAAGATTTTTGAATTCAAGTGGTAGCTTACTGAAAATGGAAACAGCAGTATACTGCACACCTTTTTGCACAAGAGTTAAGGAAGTCAGATCCAAATGCAGGTTTGATTTCTGCCAAGTATTAACTAAGTGAAAGGTGCTTATTCTTGGGAATAAGCTAATATTGTTAACAAGAAATGACAGTAAGGAATATATATGTTGAGAGGCTAATGTCAAAATTCCAGACTTGTGAACAGGGGTCGACAAGAGGCTCATGAACTTACACCACTTATTGCCCGAACTGCCTGTTTCTGAGCCAAAAATATCATTTTAGAATGGGAAGAGTTACCCCAAAATATAATACCATATTACATAAGTGAATGAAAATAAGCAAAGTAGATTAATTTTCATGCTGAATGATCACTCACTTCTAATACCATTCGACTAGTAAAAATGACAGTATTAAGTATTTGAACAAGATCCTGAATGTGGGCTTTCCACAACAGCTTACTATCTATCTGAACACCTAGAAATTTGAACTGTTTAGTTTCACAAATTATATTCCAGTTCTGTGAAATTAAAACATCAGGTTTTGTTGAACTGTGTGTTAGAAACTGTAAAAACTGAGCCTTACTGTGATTTAGCGTTAGTTTATTTTCTAAAAGCCGTGAACTTAGGTCATGTACTGCACTATTTAAAACTGAACCAGTGTTGCACACAACATCCTTTACTGCCAACCTAATGTCATTAGCAAACAGAAATATTTTAGAGTTACCTGTAATACTAGCGGGCATATCATTTATATAAATAAGGAAAAGGAGTGGCCCAAACACTGATCACTGGGGCATACCCCACATGACAGTACCCCATTCAGACCACACATCACAGCAGTTATCAACATAGTGTATAATGAGCTTTTGCTACCTGTTGCTAAAGTAAGAGGTGAACCAATTGTGAGGTACTCCCTGTATTCCATAATGCTCCAACTTCTGGAGCAATACTGTGTGATCAACACAATCAAATGCCCTAGTTAAATAAAAAAATATGCTAAGCATTCAAAACCTTTTGTTTAGCCTATCCAGTACCTCATAGAGAAAAGAGAATATAGCATTTTCAGTTGTTAAATGACTTCTAAAGCCAAAATATACATTTGATAGCAAATCGTGTGAAATAAAATGATTAATTATCCTTACATACACAGCCTTTTCAATAACTTTAGCAAACACTGATGGCATAGAAATCTAAAACTATCTGCATTATTCCTTTCTCCCATTTTATAAAGAGCTTTCACTAATGAGTACTTTAATCTCTCAGGAAACTGACCATTCCCAAAGGAAAAATTACAAATATAGCTAAATACAGGGCTAACATGTGCAGCACAGTACTTTAATATTCTGCTAGACACTCCATCATAACCATGGGAGTCCTTAGTCTCCAGTCATTTGGTTATTGATTCAATATCCCTCTTGTCTGTATAACAGAGGAGTATTTCAGACATCAATCTCGGAAAGGCATTTGCCAAGAAAGTTATATGATTTCCTATAGAATCTAAATTTTTATTTAATTCACCAGCAATGCTCAGAAAATGATTTTTAAATACTGCACATATATCTGATTTATCAGTAACAGAAATATTTTTACTGCAAACTGACTTTATATTGTCGACCTTATGCTGATGATGAGACACTTACTTCACAATTGACCATATAGTTTTAATTTATCCTGTGAATTAGCTATTCCATTTGCATACCACATGTTCCATACCTTCCACTTTGTGACAACCCCAATTTTTTGGTTTGACTTAATTATGATTGTTTATTCCCTATCAGATAAATAATATTTTAATAGTGCCAGTGTCTTTGTTATTCCATATTGCTTAAGTTTATTTACAAGAATATAACACAATACTGTGTCAAAGTCTTTGATCAAATCAGTGACCACATATGCTTCCTTTGTGCAGATTATTTTAAGACAGATAAAACAATTACCTGAACTAATATAAACGCATAGACCTTCGCAGCCAGAATCAAGTTGGATAAAATCATTTTAGGTAATCAGAATACTGGCATTTTAGGTATCTTAGTGCTTCATAATGATGTGACTTTAACTTAAAATGATATTATTCAAATATCCAGCACTGCTTTTTTTATGGGCTGACCATCACAAAATCCATATTGGGTCTGGTGAAAGACATTACTGCTCTCAAAACAGGGATTTAGTCATTCCTTCATGATCATTACATTGAATTTAGATAGTATTGCTAATACAGGAATAGGTTTATAATTTTATGCTGATTCTGTATCAGCCTTTTTATACTCCAATGTAACAACAGATTCTTTAAGCAGTCAGTAAATGTACTTTCCTGAAACATCAAGTTTATAAGATAGCATAGGAGATGGCTTATTATGTCTATAATTTGTTTTAAAATACAGTTGGATAGCCCATAGTAGTCTTCAGTTCTTGAGTCGCTGACTTTTGCTGCTACATGTACTGTGTATCCTTTTGTCTACCCAGTGCATGTTTGTGTTTTGTTCTGTTCATATTCTTATTATTTAGAAGTGTCTCTCTTGTCATACTTGCAGTTTATCTACTGACATTCTCTTGAAGGAATTAACTTTATTTTTGTTTAATTCAGCATTATCCATCATTGACCTGATATTGCTTGCTGAGACAGAGGGTTACTTTCCATTGTACACATTATTAGGGATTTCAAGCATTCTGTTCACATATGGATTTTGGAGGAAGTGTGATTGCTGTAATGTCTCTGTGTACAGTGTAATTATTCTAAACTTGTCTTTGTGAACCCTATGGGAGTGATATGTAGGTAGGGGGGGAGGGGGGGGGGGTTAATATATTCCTAGATTCATCACTTCAAGTTGGTGCTAGAAACTTTATGGGGAGGTTTTCATGTGACAGTTTACTTCCATCTTCAAATGTCTGCCAGTTCTGTTCTTTCAACTTCTTCATGATGCTCTCACATGGGTTGAACAAATTTATGACCATTAATGCTGCCCTTCTTTGTATCCATTCAATACCCTCTGTTAGTCCTATTTAGTATGGGTCCCATGCACTTGAGCAGCATTCTAGGTTGGGTCATATGAGTGTTTTGTATTCAGTATTCTTTGTAGACTGAGTAAATTTCCCTAGTATTTACCAACAAAATGCAGTTTGCTGCCTGCTTTACTTATGACTGAGACTTTGTGAACATTCCATTTGATATCCCTCCAAGCTATTACACACAGGTATTTGTATGAGTTGAGCAATTCCAGTTGTATCTCATTGATATTATATACATTGGATTTTTCAATTTGTGAAGTGCACAATTTTCCATTTCTGAACATTTAAAACAAGCTGCAAAACATTAAACCCTTTTGAATTCTTATCTAGATCTGACTGAATATTTGCTCAGATTTTTTCAGACAGTACTTCTTTATAGATCACTGCATTGCCTACAAAAAGACTGAGATTTCTATTAATATTGTCAGCAAGATCATTTATATACAAGACAAACATCGAGGGGCCCAACACAGTTCCCTGGCATGCACTCAAAGCTACTTCTACATTTGTTGATAACTCTCCATTGAAGGTAACTTACTACATACTCCTCACCAAAATATCCTCAGCCCATTCATAAGTTTTGTTTCATATTCTATGCAATAATATTTTTGATAGCAAACATCCATATGGTACTGAGTCAATTGCTCTTCAGAAACCAAAGAATGCTGCATCTATCTGGCTGCCATGATTCAAAGTCA
This sequence comes from Schistocerca nitens, assembly GCF_023898315.1. Taxonomy (NCBI): domain Eukaryota; kingdom Metazoa; phylum Arthropoda; class Insecta; order Orthoptera; family Acrididae; genus Schistocerca; species Schistocerca nitens. The sequence goes on along the minus strand of NC_064621.1, from coordinate 108,989,632 downwards.
TATGAGAGAAGTACAAGTTGGGAAACACATTATCTGTTTTTTGAGTCCACAGGGATTAGCATGCTGTTCAAGACACCACATTATGTTCAAGCATATGATCAGAGTTTATTTTAGTTTCTGAAAGATCTTTCAACAATATACTGCTATGATAGTAACTGAAGGCTTCACTCATTGCTCTCTTGACAACCAAATGCGTTTCATTCAACATCTCTTTACCTATAGCCCTCTGATCTGTTTTACATCACTTATGCAATAGTCTCTATTTCTTTATGTGTACTACAAGAGTGACTGTGTCCTTCATCATATCACATAAAGTTGTACTCCTACTGTCAACAATAACAGCCCTGTAACTGGCAAAACATATACTGTCAAATGGAGAGCCACCTGCAGGATGACACATGTTATGCTAGCAATTATGTAAACACTGTTTGGCTTTCTACATTGGCATGTATACCACCAAATTATTGATTAGGATGAACGGGCATAGGCAGAGGGTGTATACTGTCAACTCAAAATAGCCTGTTGCAGAGCATGCTCCTCAACATGACATTTGTGACGTTGGCACCTGTTTCTCCACACATGCCATCTGGATTCTTTCCTCAGACACCAGTCTCTCAGAACTCTGCTGGTGGGAACTAGCACTATAACATGTCCTTGATTCACACCACCCACCTGGACTTAATTTATGTTAATTTCTTCTGGCTCAGCATTTTTTCACTACAACTACTCTTTGCTTCACTCTGTTTTAGTTTTCTACATCTTTCATTGTCTTTCCCGTCTATTTTTCACTGCCCCCTTCCACCTTTGTAATGTACAATGCACTTAGCTTTTCACTATTATTAACTCATCATGATGTTTAAGCAGTAATCTCTGTCTGCATATTACTCTGTCTTCCACTTTTAAGCTCTCAGGTTTTCAAATCTTGTCTGATGCATTCTCCAACAATCAGTCTTTCCTTGTCATTCCGTACGGTAAGTCTCCCCTGACCTGCGGTTCTGGGTGCCTTTCCTGAAATCTACCCGCTTTCTGAGACCTGTCCATGCATTTTCCTTCACCCTTCTCCCTCCCCTTTCAACTCTTCTGCCTGAAGAAGGAGCCACTGGCTCTGAAAGCTTTCCAATTACAACAGTATTTTATGTGTGTGTTCTGCCATAGCTTGTTGAGTTGATTTTTTATCTATCCAATTAAATACTTAAGTTGTCCTGTGGATGGTCAACTATTCTTGTAAAATTAAGCCATAGCTTCTCTACATGCTCCTGTATTGAACTAAAAGTTTCAAGTTTCTCATTGAGATATGAAACTACAGTGTATTGTTTTGTTTACTGAACGTATAAATCTTTCTCCTTGTTTCAGTTGCTCTTTGTACTTTGATAATCATCATTGCTGTAACTTCCTCATTGTCACTGACACCAGTTTTGATACGGACATCCTCAATGAGGTCATCTCCATTTGTTACCATTAAATCTAATGTATGTCCACCATGAGTGGGGTTCTGAACTATCTGCTCTAGGTTTTTCCCAGAGAAGACATTTAGTAACATTTCATGGGATATCTTGTCACAGCCATCAACAACAAGACTATAATTATTGCAATTCACTTTTTTGGATAATTAAAATCTCCTTTGAAGATTACAGTATGATTGAGGAATTTATATGCTAGTGAACTGAGATTTTCTGTAAATTCCCCCCCCCCCCCCCCCCCCCCACATAAGGAAGTATGTCTGGTGGTTGATAGAATGGTCCAGTTATAATTTTTTGCCCACACCTGATACTGAGTCATGGACAAACAATCATATATGCAGTACATCACCTCCATTTCCTATTAGTCTATCATTTCAATACACTCTTAACTTTTCCCCAAAACTCTCACTGCTATCAACTCTGGATTTTAACCTCCTTTCTGTAGTTAGTGTTACGTGACCGTCACTGCTTTTCAGGTGTGCTATCATGTATTTTGCTGATTACATAAAAATCTTTATTGAATAACTGTTCCTTTCATCTATTACTGTCAATCTGCAAAACCTTAACTTTTTTAAGTTGCCAGATTTGTTGCTTAATGGAATTTCATACATGTTGTACATGTTGTTTTTATTAAATAAATGCTTGTACTATACATTCCTGATATCTTCATTGATTAGTTAATTTCTTTCTAGTATTATGTCTGTTTTATTTTGGATCTTACTAATCTATGATCATCTGAAATTCTGAACCACTTTAAAATAAAAAAAAAAGCTTACATCCTGAATTGATCAGTTCCAGGTATACCAGAGGATTTGACTGTTTCACCTGATTTCAATATAACATGGAAACAACCCCTATGCACAAATGGTATATTGCAGGTGTATTATGTGATCATTACATTCTGGAGACCAGTAGAAATTTCAGATGATTGCCCTAAGGAAGAGAGCAAAATATATAGCTTCAGTATATCTCCAAATACAGTGGATTACCATTTTACAGAAGAGAAGCCTTATTCTGTGTACTCAGTGTGTGTACTTGCAGCAACAAACGCTGGCAATGGCAGTGACATCTGTACCAATTTTCGGTCAAAAGCAGTTGGTAAGGAAAAAATAAACTTGGATTATTGAAGCAACTGTAATACTAATATGGAAACATAAAATGGCATGATCTTATAGTAGACAACATTTATTATGTTATTTTTCTGGATATTATGGGTATTTATAGTTGTGTCCTTTTGTGTGTGACATACATTTCGTTTATAGTGTGGAGGAACCAATTTTAGAATTTGATAAAATAAATTTATGCTTATCAATCTGTGGTAAACAGAAATACAAATGAAGAAATGACACTTTTGTAAGCAGGGGCCTCTTAATTTAGCAAAAAAAAAAAAAAAAAAAATTGCTTGGGAGAAACTAAAATATTTCAGATCTAAGTATCAATAAATCTGATCAGAAATGATAACAGTGACAGTGTCTAAGCATGTGATAATTATACAATTTCTTGGATTTGTAATTGGATATTCGAATATGTAAAGGCAATTCATCTATTGAATCTGTGTAATGTTGGATTAGCATACAAACCAGGTGTTAAACATAATACCTCGGCTTATGAACTAGCTTTCTTCTTGAGAGCACTTACAAAAAGACAATTTGTGCTGGCAAAGGAGTCCAAATTAAGTGAATAATTAACTTAGGCACAGTAGTAGGTAGAATGAGTGTGAAAGAAGTTTACGGAGGTATTTTCTGCAACCAAGTTATTTTTCAATTTAATATAATTTACTGCAGCATTAAATAGTTTTTGTACCAGTACAGGCTCACCATCAGATGAGGAAATTTATAGGAACATTAATTTATGAACCATGTGCAGCTAGATGCTAAGGTCATGGTGATTGAATGATATTTTACACCCATCCACACACACACACACACACACACACACACACACACACACACACACACACACACACACACACTCTCTCTCTCTCTCTCTCTCTCTCTCTCTCTCTCTCTCTCACACATACACAAACAGTATTTATGTGCACTTAGGTTTACAGTAAACATACTCTCATATTGCTCGTCATGAACAGTATGCTTGTTTTCACTTAAAACTTCCGGGCTGATAGGCCATGGTCGAAGTATAAAACTGTCTCCTGATGTTTCGTCTCCGACTGTGGGAGACATCCTCGGAGGTAAAGCGGTGAACTGCTTTACCTCTGAGGATGTCTCCTGCAGTCGGAGATGAAACGTCAGGAGACAGTTTTATACTTCGACCACGGTCTATCAGCCCGGAAGTTTTAAGTGAAGACAATACCGGCCGTGAAAGTTTACATTGTATGAGTATGCTTGTTTGGTTTATATTTGAGCAAAGGTCATACTTTATTGTGATGTTAGACATAATTTATACAGAATAGTCAAAATTTCTTACAAATTTACAATTGACACCAAAACCCACAATTTTAAGTAATAATTATTTTATTTTATTATGATTTTTGATGATCCCAATAGCATTAATGTCACTAGGGTATGGAATGAGTCAGTGTTTTTACAATATTTACAAACATCAATTTTTTCATAAAATTTACAATAATAGGTGCAGGAGAGTCCAATATGATAGATGCATTATTGAACATCATTATACATGAAAATAAATAAGATACATGATACAACAAGATGCCAGAATTAAGATTTACATGTACGCTATGAGACACTGACATTGATTTTAGTAATGTCATAATACTTGAAAATCAGTATGTCATTGACAACAAAAATAGTTTATATTTATGCTTGCACTAAATGGGACATCTCAACATCTCAGTTATATAATGGTTACCCCCCCCCCCCCCCCCCACCTCCCACCACACACATACATACACACAACACACACACACACACACACACACACACACACACACACACACACACACACACACACACATGACCACTGTTGCTGGCTGCTCAGAGACTGAAACTGAAACACGTCGAGCAGGAGCAACAATCTGTAATTGTTTGAGGAAAAGGGAAGATAGCAGTATAAACTGGTGCTCTATTGTCCACCCAAGCTCCACAACATCCTAGTCCATCCCTCTGCAGCTCCCAGTCCCAACCCATTGCCATTGCCATATATCCCTGTGGAAGTCCCAGGTGCAAACCTGCCCATTTAACCCAACAATCACTTCTTTTTCCAGTCCTGTCACAGTCTTGTTCTACCTGTCAATGGCAGGCCTTCTGTGAAACCAGCCTTGCAATCATTGTTCAGCCTTTTATATTGATATGTCTGTCAACCAGCTATCCAGCAGTATGAATGGCCACTGCTAAACTGTGGCCAAGAGCAAAGTGAACCACCTTATTGCACAACAATCGGCTGTACATAACATGTTTGATTTCAGTGGCTGCTTCACAGCTCTGGCTTTTCTGAGCTGTGCAGATGAGAGTTTCCTTGCAACATATTCTTCATCCTGAAATCATCCTGGCCTCAACCTACCATATTTACTCGAATCTAAGCCACACCTGAAAAATGAGACTCGAAATTCAAGGGGAGAGAAAAGTTTTAGGCCCACCTCCAAATCGAAACAAACTTGGTCCATTGTAATTTGAGACACAATTTAGGTCGAATGAATCATGATACAGCTACAGTAGTTTGGATGGAGTCGTAAGCTTAGCAGTTAAGCTTTACCAGGTAGCATTTGCTATGTCTCAGGCGCTCCGTCCATATTTATAAAGAAGAAAAGAGGAATTGTCTCATTAGCAAAACAATGGCAAGAGACTGCTATTTGTTGTTACTTACAATGCTGCTTTCTTTGATAATGATCAACAACAACCAAATAATAGACTGTGTATGATAGAAGATGTTCTGAATGAGAGTTTAGCGAAAATTTTTCTCCATTTGAAAATCTTTGCAGACGCCTCTTTAGTACATTACATTCTGCACAGAAATTAGAGTCATCTTAGATTTAAAAATCTAGTCAATTGCCATGCTTCATTTCTGACTGTATCACTATTAGGCATAAGAATAATACTAATATAAACATGACATGGTATGTATATTCTTCTGCGTTTGCTGTTGTCTCACTCTAGTTTTGTAGTTTATTAGGCATACAGGATTTAAATGAGATAGCAGCAAACACGAAAGAATACATGGCAAAATGTTTATATTCATATCATTCTTATGGTGAAGGGAATACTGCATGTGATTCACAATTCATAAAAGTTCCTATTAGCAACCATCTCTTTTCACAGGTAAGAAAAAATTCAGAATGTAGAGTTGGCCATATTGTCAAACATCCCAAACAGTCTTGCCAGTCGGATTTTTGTTGTACATTGAAATGCTGCTACATTTGAAGATGAAAAATATGGAATTTGTATTTACTTTGTTGGACAAAGTATGAAAATGCAGTGGTCGAAACTTGGGGCAGATAAAAAAAGCTCGCCTTCCACCTTTTTTTTAAATTTATTTACTGACGCAGAGGTTTTGGCACCAGTATTTATCTTTGTGCCTGCAAAGCATGCCTGTGTAGCACTACATATATTCAACGGCAGAAGTTAGTTGTGGTGGCACCTACCAACGTTTTTCAGAACTTCTGCTTACTTTGCACTCAATTCTAAGCCGCAGGCGGTTTTTTGGTTTACAAAAACCAAAAAAAAGTGTGGCATAGATTCGAGTAAATATGGTATGCCCTCACCCACTCCGCCCGATGGTTTCCTCCCCCTCTATCCTATCATGCCCCCCCCCCCCCTCCCAACTCATATCGCCTCAGCCTCATTGTGCCCTGCTCTCTGCCAGTGCACACACCAATCTTTCCCCCTTCTCTTCTTTTCCAGTCCTGCCCCCCCCCCCCCCCCCGCCCCCCCCCCATGCTACTCCTGCACAGCCTCCCAGCACTGCACTTGGAAGCCTTGTCTTGCCACTGTCCATCCAGCCCCGGCACACTCTGCCAGGCAGTGCTGTTTCCTCTTCTCCCACCCATACCCCGCTGTCCTTCTCCTTGCCCACTCTACTCTGGATTGTTGCTCCTGTTTAATACTTTTCTGTTTCAGTCTTGCCTGATCAGCCAGAGATAGCAGTCACATGCTTGTCAGGTGTGCTTTTTTGTGTGAATGCATGTGTGCTTTTCATTTTTGATAAAGGCTTGGCAGAAAGATTAATGTGTAACAGTATTTTCATTGTGCCTGTCTGCAGCTCAATGTGCCATCTTTATGGTGAGTAGTAATCTATCCTTTTTTCTGACATTGTCAAAGGTAATGTTTGTCTGGTTACTATATAAGCACTTTTATGATTTGGTATTGTGACCATGATATTCACTATTGGTTTTGAGACATGAGTGGTTTTTATTAATGTAACACATAAAGCAGAAGATATACTGGGACATCAGTGTAAAAACCTGCAATTTATGAAACAAATTTCTGCAGGAGTGTCTTGGATGAACACCAATTATAATGCATATAACTTTCTTATGAGTTATGAAATAATTTTTTTGCCAGATGCTGGTTACCCCAAAAGATGAAGCAATAAGGCAACTGTGCAGGGAAATATTCAAAGTATGCAACTCTGATGGCACCCTTATGCATAAACGGTGCAATTATGCGAAAGATAAGAGATAATCAAAGTAACCATATGTTGCAGATAAACTCAAACACAGAGAAAACAAAATTTGATGTAATAATAGTGATACACACTAATAACCTATGTCAATTAACACACAGGTTTACAGAAATAAGGACAGTAGACAATATTGTACATACGCTATACTAAAGAAAAATACCATGATATTTATACATCTTGAAAAATTATATTTTACCACATTTGCATCAGTGCACAGCATCAGAAACACAGTTTTTCACTTAGTCTATATATTACCTTATGCTGTAGTTTTAACATGGCGCTTAATTTTTTTCTTTCCTCCTTGGGAAACAGATTTCCAAAAGAAGACAAAGTGCTTTACTAAGGCTATCAGTGACAATATTTCTGTGTTACACTAGCTGATGAGGGTATACAGATGTACCTCCTTGAATAGTTAGAGAGTCACAAGCTAAAGTCACCTCATAAAATCCTTAATGAACAAACTGAGTCAATACAGAAAACAGAAGTGCGAAGTAGGAGGAAGAATTGGGAACAGGTGCTAACAGTGTGGAGGGAGGTAGTGGGTGTGCAGGCTGGGAATTTGGGAGGGAGGACTGACAGGTGCACAGGTTGGGCATTTGATGTACAGGTATCAGAGCTGGTGAGATGCGGCTTGTGATGAATATGACATGGAGGCATGGATAGGGAAGGGGTGATGGGACAGAGGAAGGGTAAAAAGTTATGTCGAGGGTGTGGGTACAGTGGGTTAGCAGGGTTAACAGAGATCAAAGCCAGGGGGATTACAGGAGGGTACAATGTGTTGCAAGTATAACAATGATCTGTGTAGTTCAGAATAACTGGTACTGAGATCTAGGTGGCATGGGTTGTGAAGCAGCCATTGAACTCTGTCTTAATGTACTCAGCAGTGTCTTGTACCACTGGCTGGTCAACTGTATTCTTGACCACAGACTAGCAGTGGCTAACCCTTCTGATGATCAGATGGTTTGTGGCCATGCCCCCATAAAATGCTATGCAGTGATTGCAGCAGACCTGGTATATGGCATGGCAGCTTTCATAGCTGGCACTGCCTCTGTTGGGATAGGATAAGCTTCTGACAAGTCTGTAGCAGTATGTGCCACATGGCTGAAGTGGGGTCTTGCACCTGAGTCTTCCACAGGATTATGCACCCTGTGGCAAGGGACTGGGAGTGTGAGTGACATGGGGATGGAATAGGATGTTGTGTAGACTGGGTGGGCGATGGACTAATGTTTTAAGAGGGTTAGGAAGCATCTTGGGTAGGATACCCCCTCATGATAATACATAATCAAAGCCTTTTCCACTTGAGGGAATATTGGGTGATGAGGGGGGGTGCTCCTTTTTAGCTGATTCTAGGGTGTAGTGAAAGGATTAGGGGTATGTGAGAATATGGCATGGAAAATCTGTTTGTGATCTTTGTTTGGGGGCTAATGTCTGTCAATGTGTTTGTGACACCTTAAGCTGTTAGGCAAGGCAATTCTCGCTACTGCAGGTATAGTGGTGAGGTAATTTTTTGGTATGTAAGGAGTGTCAGCTGTCAATAAACAGGTATGTATGGCTTAGTGGGTGTAATGTGGACAGAGGGTGGATGGAGCCATCAGAGAGATGGATGCCAATGTCTGTGGTGTTGCCACATGGGGTTGAGGAGCACCAGGTGAAGTGGATGGGAGAGGAAGTGTTGAGGCTGTAGAAGAATGAGGATAGGGTATCTGGCCTTGACCACAGGTCATGGAGATATCATCAGTGAACCTGAATCAGACAAGTGGTTCATGGTTTTCAAAGGCTAGGAAGATTTCCTCTAGATTGTACATAAATGCATAGGAAAATGAGGGTATCTTGCAGGTGATCATGGCTTTGTCACAGATTTGTTTATATACCTTCACCACAAAGGAGCATTTGTTGTGTGTGAGGATAAAGTTAGTAAGGTGGTATGAGGAATAAGGTAGTGAGTCTGGAGTCAGAAGGACATTGGGAAACATAGTGTCTGATAGTGACAGGGCCATGGACATGGGAGATGGTTTATAAGAAGGTGGCATCAACAATAATGGGTAGGGATCCAGGTGGTAATGTGGTGGAGTGGGTCGAGAGTCAGTGTAGGAGTATCACTGATGTGAGTATCTAGGCTTCAGGCAAATGGTTGGATGTACTGTTTGGTGAGAGTGGAAATTAATTCACTGGGAGCACAAAACCAGCTATAATGGGGCATTGAGGACTGTTGAGTTTGTAGATTCTGAGGAGCTTGTAGAAGGTGGGTTTGCAGAGCATCATAGGGATGAGTGAGATGGCCTCAGGTGAGAGATTCTGGTATGAGCCTAGGGATTTCAGCAGAGATTGGAGGTTACATTGGACTTCTGGGATAGGGTCACTATGGCAGATCTTGTCGGTGGAAGACTCAGACACTTGGAGTATGCCTTCTACCAGATAGTCACTGTGATACATCAGGACAGTGGTGGAGGTTTTGTCTGCAAGATCTGGTCAGAGATTGTGGATGTCTGTCCTTTCTTCTGTGGAGACATTAGTATTCTTGAAAAGGGACCTGGGGAAGGATGGTTATGCCAGGTTGGAGGTGAGGAATTCCTGGCTGGTGATAGTGGGGAGCATAGTTAGAAGGGAAGAGGAGGGAGGATCTGATTGGATGGTGGTATGAACTGGGGTAGGCAAAGTTCAGTGTTGGGGTTAGGGTGGCTTTGGTTGGAGGGGTTGGTAGCAAGGAAGTGTTTCCACTGTAGGGATCAGGAGGAGAGAGTAAGTCCTTGATGAGTCCATCATTGTTAAACTTGGGTGTGGTGCTGAAGGCAAGGTATTTCAATAGAACCTGGAGAATTGAGGTTTTTGGCAGAAAGGTTAACAACAGCATTTTGGGTTTTTCTGGTTTCCGGATTTTGTGGGGTGTTGGGAAGGTGTTTTACAGAATGTGGCAAATTTAAAAGATCAGCAAGGCAGAACCTGAGTGGTATGAGAGATTGATGATGGGGTTCACTGTGGGTTGGTGGGGTTTTGACGGGTATTGGTGCTCTAAGATGGGAGTAGGATGTCAATAAGTTTGAAAATTTGTGGTGGTGATGCCTGGAGTGATCTTCCAAATGTTGGAGCACAAGGGTTTCAATTTGGAGGTCTGGCGTATGTAGTTGGAATTGCACAGTAAAAATATCTTTCAGAGGGAGAATAGTTGGTTCTGGGATGCCCTTGCCTTCGAGATATGTTTCTGCAGTACCAAGTTTGTAAGGGACAGAGATTGGCAGAGTCTTAAAAAGTGGAGGTCATTGTGAAAGTTGGGATGGGATCCAGACAAGGGAATTTTTATAACTAGCCCATTAATGGGGATTCGGTGGCTTAGGCAGCATTTAATGTACGGGATGCTGGGGTTTAGCCAGGGATAGGGATCATTTTCTGAAATGATGCAGATAGATGTAGCAGGGCTCCATATGGACTCTGTTAGTTTTTCTGTAACTAATTTGTTCTTTACTACAAGGCATGTCCATAAAGTAAGTGTACTAGATTTTTTAAATTTTCCTGTAGAAATTATACTTAAACAAAGTTACAGATTATTGTTGATACACTTGTTGACTATTTTTTTACACAGTCACCAACCTATTCAGTGCATGTAGAGAGCCGTGGCAGCCAGCCGCTGTGGCCGAGTGGATCTAGGCACTTCAGTCTGGAACCGCACTGCTGCTATGGTCACAGGTTAAAATCCTGCCTCGGGCATGGATGTGTGTGTGATGTCCTTAGGCTAGTTAGGTTTACTTAGTTCTAAGTCTAGGTGACTGATGACCTCAGATGTCTAGGTGACTGATGACCTCAGATGTTAAGTCCCATAGTGCTTAGAGCCATTTGATTTGAGCTGTGGCACAAGCTTCCTTATGCCCTATTTGAAGAACTCTCCTTCCACATCCTTCCCCCATTTCAGAACCTCTTTCTGCACCTGCTTGTCAATTGAAAATTTAATTCCACACATGTGTACTGTCAGGGAGGTGAAGATGATAATCCAAAGGTGCCAAGACAAGGGAATACAGGAGGTGGTCTGAAATGTCCCACCCAAATGAGTTAAGAGAGTTTTAGCTCCAAAACCTCTGAGGCTACAGTTTTTTTGCACAAAATTGTGGTTTTGAATTTTTGGCAGGTGGGGATTCAGTGTGATGCCCCTGTGATGACCGTCCTTTTGTCTCAGGCCTATAATGATCCACATGTGTTTCATATCCAGTCACAATAGAGCTCAGGAAATCCTCACCTTCTAGTTCAAGTTACTCAAGAAACTTGCGGATGCTACTAGGTTGATTTTTCTTTGGCTGCTCTGTCAGCAGTTTTGGGACCCATCTTAAACACTGATTCCAGTATCCCAGCATTTATATGAGAGTCACAAATAAGAGAATTCTCAAGAGTTGTGGAAACATCACAGCAATTTCATTCACTGTTAATCAGTGGTCTTCACAGACAATTTCCTGTGTTTTTTGCACCAACTCCTCACTCAAAATGGAAGGTCTTCCACTCCTCTGTTCATCATGAACATTCGTTCTGTCTGCACTTAAACACACTCATTCTGTTCATAATGCCTTTACTGTAAACAGTTTTGTTTCAAATGGCTCTGAGCACTATGGGAGTTAACTTCTGAGGTCATCAGTCCCCTAGAACTTAGAACTATTTAAACCTAACAACCTAAGGACATCACACACATCCATGCCCGAGGCAGGATTCAAACCTGTGACTGTAGCAGTTGTGCAGCTCCAGACTGTAGTGCCTAGAACCGCTCGGCCACTCCACCCGGCGTAAACACTTCTGATTCGCAAAAAATTTTGATAGGTGTTATTTCTTCTGCAAGTAGGATGTGGATCACAGCATGTGACTCGCATTTGGTGGAATTTCTTACCAACATGTTTCATGCAACTGGACACTACAGAGTATGTTTATGTGCTACCATTTTCCTGTGATACTTTTTCTAGTCAGGGGATCCCTCTGTGCCAATCAGTGTTACCAACTAACCAAAAACAAAAAAATCACAGTCTGTTATGGTCACAATATGCTTACTTTCTGAACAACCCTTATAGTTTATGTTGCCATGTTTCCACAATCTAAAGCTCAGCTTGTGTCTCTTTTTAAAGCTTTCTTAAGTCGAGTGTTTATTTACTTTAAAACCAAGTACATCTAAATACAGTGTGTGTGTGTGTGTGTGTGTGTGTGTGTGTGTGTGTGTGTAAGATGACTAAAATTGAACTTCTCATGGATACTGAGATGCCATGCAATCACCATGACCATAGCATCTGCTTGCAAATGGTCCAGAAAGCAGTGTTCGTGTAATACCTCCATGCAATGATGAGCCTATAGTGATATATGATTTATTGATCTCATTACATGTAGTTTTCTAATCAATTGATTTGATGTACAGAATACAAGCGAATATTTAAGATATTTTATATATATTTCTGAGATACAGCTACACAAATACTTATTATAGTCTACAGCATACAATATATACATACATACATGGTATTTATTTTAACTTGAGACAACTAAGTATTTTGAAAATGATGCACCATATGGAAACAATGTTCTAGGTAAAAAGTTAATATCAGGAAAGGGGCGTCTTTCTGTGTTACAACTGGCCACTCCTGAATGGGGAGTCCGTAAGCACACTTTCTCCTCCTTTCTCTTCTTCCATGTCTTACACCACTCAATTTTCTATTCCACATAAACTACGAGGCTTGGAACTTTAATAGTGGCAACTATTTATTTACAGCTTGTACTAAATAGATATGTGTTTCAAAGTTTTACTGACCTTCAAAGTAGTCACCAGCATTGTGTATTACCTGCTGACAGTGATGTGGAAGTCATAGGATATTCTTAGCAGTGCCAGTTGTGTTGACAGTTCAAGTGGCACGGTCTATTGCCCTACAAATTTGTAGCAGTTGTGAAGTGAATGCCATGAAGTGTTTCCTTCAGTTTAGAAATCGAGTTGAACTCACAAGGGCTTAAGTCATGGGAGTGCAGTAGGTGGTATTGCATTTAGCAGCCCCATCAGTCAAACAAATCAGTAACAGTTTGCACTGTACATGGTTGAGCATTGTCATGCTGGTCATAGGTTGTGTTCCAAAAATGAACAGCATAGAGACAGAAGTGATGACACTTTCTGTAGGACCTGACCATCATTTTACATGACAATGCTCAAGCACATACAGTGCAAGCTGTTACTGATTTGTTTGACTGATGGGGCTGTTAAGTGCTATACCACCTAAACTGCAGGAAACACTTCACAGCATTCACTTCAGAAATGCTACAAATTTGTTGGACGTTAGACCTTGCCACTCAAATTGTCAACACAACTGGCACTGATAAGAGTATCCTATGATTTCCACATCACTGGCAACAGGTTATACACAATGCTGGTGACTACTTTGAAGGTCAGTAAAACTTTGAAACAATTATCTATTTAGCATGAGCTGTAAATAAATAGTTGCCACTATTAAAGTTCCAACCATTGTATTTTCACTTTTGTGTTTTAATTGTCCTCTTACATCATGCTTAACATTTTTATATCTTTATGTGTTGTTGCATAGTCACAGTAATGTTTTTCACTCGTTCAGGAAGGTATTTATTTATTTTTTATTCCTGTTAATTAATTCTGTCAGTAATGGCCATCTTTAGACCTGAGTACACACAGTTTGCTAATCATATTGAGTCAACACATGTAAAAATTGTACAGTCACAATAATGAGCCACACAAGCTTCTTTGTATTCATGTAAAATTTAAGTACTACATGCACAGCTGTAACAGACATGTTGACTCTATGAAGAAACTTATTAGATTGCCTGCAGCTACATGGCCACCCAGCCAAATAGGGACCACTACACCACACTGTGTGCCCCATAGCTTGCAGCATTGCTCCCTCTCCTGGAGAAGCAGAAATTGACTGTTTGAGAAATTCTAATTGCAGGGTATTACAGCATCCTAGATATAGATCTTGTCAGTGGTCCTCTGTCCTCTATGGATCTTCATTTCTGGTCATGTTTTTACACCCTCCTCAATGTGATGAGCATCAGAGGTAGCCCCTCCCACCAAAGCTTCACAACTGTCAAGTCAGTCTTCAAGTCCCTTGAATGTCCCATCATTGACCTGCACTTTTGGATTGTAGCAGAGCTTCATATGGAGGACTGGATGATGTCTCTGTGCTTTTCTCTTCCTGATGAAGGTCACAATCATCAACATTATTTGTGACAACCTGGGCTGTATTTCACTAATTAATGCTAGGCATTGTAGTGCTCTCAGCCCTTCTACTTGGTTTCAAGGCTTGGTGCCTCTGTACAGTTGTTATGAGGTGTTGGGGAGTGATGTCATCCAGGTTACAGTGATGGGATAATCATCTGATTGAGAAAATTTAGAGAACTGGCATTTGAAGCTGACTGCAAAATGATTCTACTGCCACTAACATACATTTCACATTATGACCATGAAGATAAAATATGAGAAATTATGGCTCATGTGGAGGCCTATGGACAGTTGTTTTTCCCTTGTTCTAGTAGCAGTACAGGGTAGCAGTACAGGGTACCTTCCACCATGCACCATACGGTGGTTTATGAAGTGTCTATGGAGATGTAGATGTAGATGTAGATCTCCAGTCAACTGGCATGAATAGGACTGTTGTCTTTGTTGAAGTCCTGTGGCATGATATTTTTCAAACAGTCATCTTCTCTCTCTGCAGTAGCATGCAACATGTCTTGGGCAGCTACAGTGACAACATACTGACATATTATTCTCCAAATGTCTACTTTTCTATGATGTGTTGTACTTGGTGAAGGAGTTTGTTGTACCTGCATTCTTACCATGCTGAGTTGTTTGATGGTTACAGCATTTATTGGAGTCAGCCAAATCTATTCTTTATGGCATGTTTGATTACTGGCAGAGATCAGTGCTGAAGATCTGTACACCTGTTCTTTGACATTCTATACTACCCCCTTATGTAAGGAGTCAACATCCATGGCTGCTATCTCTTGTGTACTCGGATCAACATTTCTGGACACAATACACTGCTGTATCATTCCCTTACTACCTGGCATATGAGACAGCTCTCCTCATGGGGGTCTTCCTCAACTGCCATAGGGACCATATTTGAGAAGAAGTCATACCTCTAACTCTCTCTCTCTCTCTCTCTCTCTCTCTCTCTCTCTCCCCCTCTCCCTCTCTCTCTCTCTGTCTGTGTCTCTCCGAATTCACTGGCACCACTTGATGAGTTCTTCTGTCATTGCAACATATATGTCTTGTCCAACTCAACTCCTTTCATCAAGTGTGAGATTTTGTCAGCTTCTGTCATGAAGTGGCATAGGGCCAAAACATTCTGTACGTACAACTGTGTTGTTTTCCAATGATGGTAAGTGCTGTTCTTCATCTATTCTGGTAAGCGGACTTGCTGATGATTGTTGTCTTAGGGTTTCTTCAGTTTAGCCAGGTATTTATACCTGATATTGCCCTTCTCTTTGCTGTTCTCAAATCACTATGGGCTGTGCTATCCAAGTAAAAGTACACATTTGCTATATACTGCACATAATAATATCCCACTTGTTATATCTGCACCTCAGTTGCCTGTGCCTTTGGAAAACACTGATGAATGCCTGAGGTACAGCAAAATTGCTGCTGTTTCGGAATTCATCTGTCACATGAATAGATGGTTCTTAGAAATTATGTACTGCTTGTATTTTAATTTCTGTCCATGTGGCTGATGGATTTTATGTTGCCCAATTGAAGCAACAGTGATGTAGAAGTTGTGAGGTACCCAGTGTCTCAACAAAACATCATTTTGAAACTACAGTCAATCCTGTATTTGAAGGCAGGGCCATAAATGAACTACAACAATTATAACTGAAAGCATGTTTATTGTGAATGATATTATACAAAGCAAAACAGAACTGAACTCCTGGATGGAGACTGCAGGTGACTGTACAAGCCTCAAATAATCCAGAATACACAGACATTACAAACATAAGATAATTCAAGAAAATTCCAGAAATGATAAATACTAAATAACAAATTACTGCTGGTGCTCATGTTTAAACAAGGGACCTCCACCACACAAACTTGCAAGACTAACCACTATGCCACAATGTGTGTGCAATAGCTTATGGCAATAGGTAAATTTTTATATCTCCTCTACTTTTCTGTGATCACGCTTTTGTGAGAAAATTACAATTTCTTCTGCTTCTCTTTATTAATTGCTCTGCTGTTATTAGAACACACTGTTTTATTTAAATCTTTTTTACGGTGACTTTAATACTTTGACAATTTTGTTCTTAAGACTACCGAAAAGCAAATTTCTAGGATCATTTGTGTGTCAAACTTATTTTTTTAATTGTTTCAGTGCTTGATGGACCAAGAGTTCTGGAAGTGGAATCATTAAATCCAAGAGCTGCAAATATCACATGGAAAAATCCTTGCCCAATAACTGATGAAATAGTTAAATTCTCAGGTCATTTTAGTGGATACAGGCCAGGATTTGAATATCATGCAACATGGTTTGAGCAAGAGGGCCAGTTGCTTTATTATACCATAGAGGACCTGAAGCCTGAGTATAGATATTCATTGGTGATGCATGCATATGGAAAGATGCTTGGTAAAGGAAACAAAACCATCACATACTTCCAACAGCCAGCAGGAAGTAAGAGTACTCATCATGAAAAGTAAAACATGATATAATTTTTAATGTTTCATTAACTGTTGTAGTGCTGTGGAAAGTCGAATAGAACATATTTTCCAAAGTTATCATTAATGGTTGCTTGGCAAGGACAATTTAACAAACATTCATATTTTGCTAGTCAATCATTCATGTCATTCTGAGAATATCTCACTGTGACATATTGCTAGTTGCTCACAATCTGAACAGGTACTGAACTTAAATTTGTGATTTGATTGTTACTTTTGTAAAAAGAAATCAATCTACTTACACATAAGATGTAGTTTATTCATAAAAAGAGATACATTTAATTTTACTGGACAAAAGTTAATCACCCCTAGAGAAATCATTACAAGCATTATTTAATACCATGTAATCCCTCCACTGGACTTAACAACCATCTGGATTCAGTTAGGAAGTGAGTTAACAGGGCTGTGCAGATTTTCACATCCAAGTTAAGCCACTTGCTGAGGATTTGACTGCACAAATCCACCAAATTGTGGGGATACTGATTTTAGCATTTTATATGCTGTTCCAACATGCCCAACAGATTTTTCTGTGGGATTCAAGTCAGGTAATCTTGCAGGGCAAAAGAGATGTAATAGGGTGGGGGAATGTTCAGAAATCAGCCATGTATTCCTTCAGCCTGATGAACTTTTCCTGTTTAGTCTTTGTGCTCCTGTGTGGGAAATGGCCTCTTGTGAAGTTACCAACTACAGGTGTTCATTGCATACAGTTCCTGTCACAATGTTCTCTAATGTGGGGGGACTTTCATTGACTGACTGACTGCAGCACTTTCTGTAGGGTTAGGAGCAATTTTGATTCACAACCTATGAAACATGTCTCTTGTCTCTCTCAGTCAGGATCTATTTCTGACCAAAATTCTGATGTCATATTTTGTTGCCATGTGTGTTACACCACTACTTGTAGACACACTGAACAGTCAACCATGAAAAATCAACAAATCCAGCAATTTCACACACCATATGGTCATGGGCACAGCCAAATATGATTGCTTCTTTTTGCCACTCAGTCAATCCTCACATTTAGCCAAGTTTCTGTGCAATGTCCACTTGGAACATTAATGTCTCACTGAACACTACTGTTTCATGCTCATATAGAGGTAGTGCATGAATGGTTGAGCATGTGACTTGATTTTTGTGCCAGTTGTAAAGGCTTAACAATTCATTTGTGCGTTTACCCTGGGGTAAATAATTTTTTGTCCAGTGAGGTTACAACATGCACCTAGGAACAATGAAAGCTATCTTAAGTTCATATTTCCAAATAAAGCCCAGTGCGAGTCATATCAAAGCTCTGTCTATTAAATATACAGTTCATCAGAAGAACAGCATAGCCATTACAACACTC
Organism: Schistocerca nitens; assembly: GCF_023898315.1. Taxonomy (NCBI): domain Eukaryota; kingdom Metazoa; phylum Arthropoda; class Insecta; order Orthoptera; family Acrididae; genus Schistocerca; species Schistocerca nitens. The sequence continues at coordinate 108,971,556 of NC_064621.1, read as the reverse complement.
TTGGTGTGCACTCCACTGCTTGATTCATAAATGCTTAGGCCGACTCTTTGCTGGCTTATACCTACATCTGCAGCTATACTCTAGATAACACTGTGAATTTCATGGCGGAGGGTATTTACCATTGTCCCAGTTATTATGTCTTTTTCCCATTCCCTTCATATATTGTGCATGTGAAGAATGGTTGTTTAAATGCCTAAGTATATGCTGTAATTAATCCTACTTCCACAACAACCTCTTCAAATTATCCAATGGCATCTCAGATATGTGCATCAATAGCCACTAGATAACTGTAAATGACAGTATATAAAGAAAGAAATTTGCCAATATACTGCAGTGACTTGAAGAATACCACAGGAAGTCACTCAAAACATTTGAAATTTAGTTATTTTAGTAGCTTACAATGACGTTGTCCAATACCCAGAATTAGTTTATCCAAAATCTAGTCTTGTCTTCACAATCCCTAAAGCTGTGACACTTAGGGGCTATAATATATTTATAATCATTTAAAGCTAGTTTTTGAAATTTTGAAAGTAGTCTTTCTCTAGTTAGTTTGTATCTGTCTTCAAGTGTTTGCCAGTTCAGTTCCTCAGCATCTCTGTGACACTCTCGATACACTTCCACACACAGAACTACTGCATTAGAACTGCTAAAACATACCTCTTTCAAGTATCCCTTTTTTCCTGACCTATTTCGTGTGGGAACATGTGCTATGTGCATGGCAAAGAAAGTAATGTTAACAGCCAGATAATGGCTCTGTTGTAGATGCACCCTGACATCACTGGTTTGGGTGTTTACAATGCTGTCCAAGCCAAGGAGCAGACAGGAGTCTTACCAGGAGTTGTGTCTTGTCCTCTGCAACTGGTGCCAGAGAGATGACTGCAGTGACAGCTTCTTCCATCACATACAAATTCAGGACTGCTTGGACAGTTTCATAGACTTGAGCTATATGTGTAACTTCCATTAGAAATGGGTCTGATTTCTTTAGTGCATGCTTCCTCACTTCTGAGTTGGGCATAATCCAGCAGCAAGTCACACTCTTAGCTCACTTATTTGTATTATAGTTTAATTCTTAATTTCTTTGCATGCTTTTGGATACTTGCATAGTTTATTTCACAAATTTCAGGCATATTATAGTATTTGAGAGTTGTAGCATTGCGTTTTAGTACCTGTATAGTATAAATTTGTGTAGTCGTCAGTCATCTGTTTGTTTTGAACAGCTTGTGAGATAAAAGAGAGGGGAAAAAAATTGTTACAGATGGATAGGGACTGCTCCTGTTGAGTACGGATTCAGGGGGAATTGGCCACCATCCGTAAACAGCTGGAAGCTGTGATGGCCATAGTCAACAGGCTTCAGGCTGTTGCCCTGGGCCGCAGTGACATTGGGACACCCAAGGCGAGTGCTTTGACACCTCTGGAACCTGTAGCATCGCCTGGGATCTCTGATGCCTCTGCGCCCTCAGATTTGGACATCCCTGTCAGTTGTCACTTGCCTGATGGTGACTGGCAAACCGTGGTGGGGTCGCAAATCCCTGGGCGGAAGGTGAAAGTTGGTGCTGGCCACAAGGCTGTACCCTTACGCCTCCGTAACAGGTTTGAGGTACTGCCCACTGCTGAAAGTACTTCTCAGCCAGCAAGGGTGGCCTCACCTGTTGCAGCAGTGGCCGGTCTTCCTGAGAGGTCCGGACAAGCGCAGAGGGTGGGATTGCTTGTCATTGGGATCTCCAATGTTAGGCAGGTGATGGAGCCCCTTAGGGATATGGCAGCTAAAGATGGGAAGAAAGCCAATATGCACTCCGTGTGCATACTGGGGGGAGTCATCCAAGATGTGGAAAGGGTCCTTCCAGATGCCATGAAGGGTACAGGGTGCAGCCAACTGCAGGTGGTGGCTCATGTTGGCACTAATGATGTGTGTCACTATGGATTCGAAGAGATTCTCTCTGGTTTCCAGTGGCTATCTGACTTGGTGAAGACTGCCAGTCTTGCTAGCAAGATGAAGGCAGAGCTCACCATCTACAGCATTGTCGATATGACCGATTGCGGACCTTTGGTACAGAGCCGAGTGGAGGGTCTGAATCAGAGGCTCAGATGGTTCTGCGACCATGTAGGCTGCAGATTCCTCGACTTCAGGTTCTGCTAAATAGGTCATGTGTCCACTACACACAGGAGGCAGCTACATGGGTAGCAGGGGCTGTGTGACATGGACTGGGCGGTTATTTAGGGCAGACACTCTTGGGAAAGATCAAAAAGGTCTCCAGTCTCAAAGGGTACTGGGCAAAGAAACGACGAGAATCGACCAAGCAACAGTTGGTATTGTAGTTATAAATTGTCGTAGTTGTGTTGGAAAAGTACCAGAGCTTAAAGCACTGATAGAAATCATTGAAGCTGAAATCGTTATAGGAACAGAAAGCTGGCTAAAGCCAGAAATAAATTCTGCCAAAATTTTTACGGAGGCGTGAACCGTGTTCAGAAAGGAGAGATTAAATAGAGTAGATGGTGGTGTGTTTGTGTCTGTTGCTAGTAGTTTATCTTGTAGTGAAGTTGAAATAGATAGTTCCTGTGAATTACTATGGGTAGAGGTTATACTCAACAGCTGTTCCAAAATGATTGGCTCCTTTTACCGAACCCCCGACTCAGATGATATAATAGCTGAACAGTTCAAAGAAAACTTGAATCTCATTACAAATAAGTACCCCTCTAATACAGTTATAATTGATGGAGACTTCAATCTACCCTCGATTTGTTGGTGAAAATACATGTTCAAAGCTGGTGGAAGACAGAAAACATCTTCCAAAATTGTACTAAATGCTTTCACTGAGAATTACTTTGAACAATTAGTTCATGAGCCCACACGAATTTTAAATGGTTGTGAAAACACACTTGACCTCTTAGCAACAAATAATCTTGATCTAATAGAGAGCATCATGATGGATACAGGGATTAGTGAAGACAGGGTCACTGTAGTGAGGCTTAAAACCATATCAACCAAACCCACTAAAAATAAATGCAAAATATATCTATTTAAAACAGCAGATAAAAATTCACTTGATGCCTTCCTAAGAGAGTCTCCATCCCTTCCAAGCTAATTATGTAAGTGTAGACCAGATATGACTCAAATTCAAAGATACAGTATTGATAGCAATAGATAGATTCATACAGCATAAGTTATTAAGAGATGGGACTGATCCACCATGGTACACAAAACACATCAGAACACTTTTGCAGAAGCAATGAAAAAATCATGCCAAACTCATAAGAATGTAAAATCCCCAAGACTGGCTAAGTTTCACGGAAGCTCGAAAGTTAATGCGGATGTCAATACGAGATGTTTTTAATAGTTTCCACAATGAAATATTGTCTCGAAAGATGGTGGAAAACCCTAAGAGATTCTGGTTGTATGTAAAGTACACCAGTGGCAAAAAACAGTCAATACCATCACTGTGCAATAGCAATGGAAATGTTACTGATGATGGTGTCACTAAACCCAAGTTACTAAATACAGTTTTCCGTAATTCCTTCACAAAAGAAGATGAAGTAAATATTCCAGAATTCAAAACCAGAACCGCTGTTAGCATGAGTGACATAAAAGTAGATATCTTAGGTGTTGCAAAATAACTCAAATCACTTAAGAAAGGCAAGTCTTCTGGTCCAGATGGTATACCAATCAGGTTCCTTTCAGAGTATGCAGACACAATAGCTCCTTTCTTAGCAATCATATACAACCGCTCACTTGATGAAAGGTCTGTTCCTAAAGACTGGAAAGTAACACAGGTCACACCAATATTCAAGAAAGGAAATTAGAGTAACCCATTGAATTACAGACACATATCACTGACCTCAATTTGCAGTAGGATTTTGGAGCATATACTGTACTCGAACATTATAAATCACCTTGAAGAAAATGAATTATTGATACATAACCAACATGGATTCAGAAAATATCATTCTTGTGCAACACAGCTAGCTCTTTATTCCCATGAAGTAATGAGTGCTGTTAACAAGGGATCTCCGATAGATTCTATATTCCTAAATTTCCAGAAGACTTTTGATACCGTTCCTCACAGGCAACTATTAATCAAATTACATGCATATGGAGTATCATCTCAGTTGTGTGACTAGATTCATGATTTCCTCTCAGAGAGGTCACAGTTCATAGTGATACATGGTAAATCATCAAGCAGAACAGAAGTGATATCTGGCATTCCGCAAGGTAGTGTCATAGGCCCTCTGCTGTTCCTGATTTACATAAATGATCTAGGTGATAATTTGAGCAGCCCCCTTAAATTGTTTGCAGATGACGCTGTAATTTACCTTCTAGTAAAATCATCAGATGATCAATTCCAATTACAAAATGATCTAGAGAGAATTTCAGTATGGCGTGAAAAGTGGCAATTGGCACTAAACAAAGAAAAATGTGAGGTCATCCACATGGGTACTAAAAGAAATCCAATAAATTTTGGGTACATGATAAATCACACAAATCTAAGGGCTGCCAATTTGACTAACTGTCTAGGAACTACAATTATGAGCAACTTAAATTGGAAAGACCACATAGATAATATAGTGGGGAAGGCGAAACAAAGACTGCGCTTTGTTGGCAGAACACTTAGAAGATGCGACAAACCAAAAGAGACAGCCTACATTACACTTGTCCATCCTCTGCTGGAATATTGCTGTGCGGTATGGGATCCTTACCAGGTAGGATTGATGGAGGACATCAAGAAAGTGCAAAGAAGGGCAGCTTGTTTTGTGTTATCACGCAATAGGGGTGAGAGTGTCACTGATATGGTACACGAGTTGGGGGTGGCAGTCACTGAAACAAAGGCAGTTTTCTTTGTGGTGAGATCTATTTATGAAATTTCTATCACCAGCTTTCTCTTCTGAATGCGAAAATATTTTGTAGACACCCACCTATGTAGGGAGCAATGATCATCATAATAAAATAAGAGATATCAGAGCTTGAATGGAAAGATTTAGGTGTTCCTTTTCCCATGCACCATTCGAGAGTGGAATGGTAGAGAAGTACTATGAAAATGGTTCGATGAACTCTCTGTCAGGCACTTAAGTGTGAATTGCAGAGTAACCATGTATATGTAGATGAATCCTGTAGGTTGATCACCCAGTCTGCACATGATTGATTAGGGCGCTTTTTTCAATTGCCAAAATTCTAACCAGGCTAAAATTGTATGTCTCTTTATTGAAAAAAATGTGCTTGCAGCACAGAGAACATTCTAAGCAACTAATGTTCTGACATATTAGCATTAATTTTTGTCTTAGGAGATACAATTTGGGATTTCCTGACAAAAACATGATCCCTAGTCTTTCCATACTAGAAATTTGACAAGCCAAAAAATATAACTACAGTCATCAATGGGATGCATCCCACTCTTCATTAAATAATACACACACTCAAACAATGCAGTTTACTTGCAGCAAATCACACACTTGTGCACACACTCTTCACCTGGCTCAACACACAGAACAAGCTGGGTTCCACACAGGTTTTAGTGCAATTGGTCATTTCCTCACTCTACACAAAATTATTGGAGGAACAAATGAGTACCATATCCTTTTCTGGCATGCCTTTATAGATTTTGAAAAGGGATTCACTTTGATTAGTCACCCAGCTGTGTTTGAGGCTCTGACAGAGAAAGGAAGGGAATCTGGCTACATTCATGTCTTATTTAACATATGCAAAATCTCCATAGTGTTTGTGAATGTTATTGAAAAACCATTGAATTTCCTGTTGAAAATGGTGTAATACAATGTTTGAATTGAATTGGAAAACAAAGAGAATCCAGGTTCTGGGAAATAGGTTAAATAACCCGAGGTTTGCTGATGCTATTGTTCTATTTGCAAATAATATAGAAGAATTTCAAATACTGGTCAGCAAACTTGTGCTACTATGCTATTAAGTTGGTCTAAAAATGAACTATGATAAAATCAAGATCATGATGAATGCGTGGCATTGGAGGCAAATATATTTGTTGGATGTACAGAAGTACAAAGGTCATAGAATATGTCTATCTGGGTCAGTTTGTACATATGAAAGGACACCTAAAAGCAGAAATATTTCAATGTATTAAATTAGGCTGTCAATCTTATGGAATATACTCTTCAATTTTGAAGTCTAAGATGTTTGCTGAGCTGAAGAAAACAGTTTTATCCCAATGTATATTGCCAGTATTGACTTATGGCTGTGAGACATTGATATTAAATGAATTAATTGTCAGAAAACTAATAGTGACCCAAAGAGGAATGGAAAGATCAGTGTTTGGCTATATAAAGATAGAAAGAAAGCAGCTGATGTCAGACAAACAACAAATATCAGTGACATAATGGAAAGAGTGAATATTTTGAAATGGAAGTGAGCTTGTCATGACACTTGAAGAAAAGATGGTAGGTAGTCAGACAAGTACTAGATTGGAGCCCAATTTACCAAAAAAGGTCAAGGGGGAGACCATCATACATATGTGACAGAGACTTAAAGAAGACAGCTGGATGGAACTGACAACAAGAAGATCTAGATCATCAGGAATGAAAGAACCTGATGAGATTCTATGTTGCCACTAACTCAAAGAGACTACACCACCAAGTGATGGGATTGGCTGATTATGACAATGATGATGATTATATATACAGGGTGCTACTAGGAACAGTGCAAGCTATCTTAACACTTTGAGTGCCAGTTACTCACATAAATCTGTATACCCTAATCCAAGTTATTTCTCCAACTCATTCATCCAGTACCAGGAATTTTTACTATAGTTTGACTTTCTGGTACAAACTCAAGAAACAATGTGAAGCTACTTTTCTTAATTTGAAATGAAGCTTGTTGACTGGTTTTTAAATAAATATCCTTTTGTTAAACCTCTTATCACTGCAGGGCATGAGAAAGATTGCCTTTTTCAGGTGCAATGAAAATTTATTTTAGCATCTTGTTTAAAATTTATGAGTAAAACATATGAGTTTAAGCCTCTATATGCAATAAATATGAATATTACAAAAATGGTTCAGTATTTCAAATAGTTTTTTTTTATGGTGGAGCTGAAACATAGTCGCAAACATAACCACACTTTGCATGCACCACACTGAAACAATGTATCCTTTCTTTTGGCTACTCCTTCTCTCTTGCCTCTTTCTGAGCACTGTCTACATGTTTTTTGTGATTTTTTCTGTCCTGGTTGTATTGGTACTATCTCCAGGAAATGATTCTTAGCCAGCTATGAAATCTCAGCATCGCTTTTGGGAAGTAGAGTATGAGCACTGCATGCTTTCGATGTTCTTTGCAAACAGAAATAATGGGTTGTCTAGTAATAATTTTCTTGTTTGTAAAAGAAATCTGCCAGACTGCTGGCACCCTTGAAGTTAATTTCAGTTTGTATATTCCCATTATCACCAAGTGGTGATTTGCATATAATCCCTGTCATCCCAGTCATCATTTTCCTCAACTGTCCTGTGTCTTGCCCATTTTTCTATCTGCCATTTTCTGTTTGCAAGACCCAGTAGCAGCTGGCATCAGATTTTCTCAATGCTAAAATAATAATGAATTATGCATGAACATTTGTACCCATATAACATAACAGTAAAGAAGTACCAACAAAAACTTTTGTATTATATTACTTTATCAGATACATTATGCTAACGAAATATCTATGCTGCACAATAAACTACAGAAACTTTCTTGTGTGAATCATATAATTGTGAAGTCAGAGCTTCATGTGTGTAATCAGTGACAAAATTATCACTAAGATAATCTTCAGATTCTTTGAAGATGTGAAAAATCTCTGCACCACTGGGTAAGCTATTGTTAGGCATATTGCTTTGAATATACAGTGTGCTAACAGTTGTGTCTTGCACTCGGCTGAATAGTTTAACTGTTTAAATTACCATGCTGCACTATAGTGAAAAAAACTGGCAGAAAAGTGTAAAGTATTTATCTGTTGTATGACAAATATTACTCAAAAGAGCTAACAAATAAATTAAGAGTGCTGCCCTTTTTGATTGGGGAGTTCTGCCCATATTTTACAGGCATAGGAAGCCTCACTGAGATGTTGTGCCCATATTATTATGGGCATGCCATTCTTTCCAACATTGAAAACAATTGAATATTATTGGCATTACACTCAGAATGTTAAATATATATTCCCAAGTAAAATCCAGTACAGGCCATATCAGAGTTCCATATATGTACAAATAGAGTCCACCAGAATAATACCATATCCTGCGCAAAAATACTTGCTGTGCACACTCCACTGCTCACGTCATAACTGTTTAGGTCAGTCCTGTGCTGGCTTATATGTCAGAGTCTGGTGTGATTCTATTGGATGGCATGTCTGAGCACCAGCCTCGTCTGAATAGTGCCCCACTGTGGACAGTAGTAATGCTGCGTTAGCCACTCAGTTTCCACAGTAACATCAATGATGCCATTTCTGATAGAGTACTTAAAGGACTTCAGGCAGAGTTATCACTCTTGATGGTTTTTGATAATAAAAGGTTGTGGCAGGATGTCACTATTTAAACTTATTAAGACCTTATCTAGATCTTTCTCACCTCATCTGTGGTTGAAAAAACTTCTAAATATGTACTAACAAGATTTTAACTCAGTTACTTTCACTTCACTCTTTCTATGCCTCAAGTACACAGTACCTTAATGATGCTAGATATGTTAATATAACTGTGAACTCTGTGACAATGGTAGTAATTGTTAAAGATATTTCCATATCCTGAATAATTAATCAATGTTTTACTGTAGTTTAAACACTCATTTGTTAGCTAAACTTTGCTAAAAACATAGGTAGCATACATGTGAAACATCAAGGAATCTCCAGGAATTGACTGCAGTGTGGAAATTGCAACCATACTCATTTTAAACTTTGTAGTATACTGGAAACAGCACACCACCAAGAAAAAAGTTTTATTTTATTTATTTATTCATAGACAATCGACAGATAATATATATTTTATGTATAAGAGTCAAGGAATATTTCAGAAACTATAGTGAAATATTGCTAGTGTATAAATCCTCTAAGATTTTATCTTGTTTATTGCTAGAATGCTTGAAACAAAACACAGAAAATAAATTATCGAAATGGCTTTCACAGAAATAGATCCACTACTGAGAATGTATTTGTAATCAGAACAATAAATGAAAAAATATGGGAATGTAAACAAAAAATACAATGTTTGAAAATTCATTGATATGAAAGCTTATGTCTCTGTTCAAAGGCAAAGCCTGTAGATGTAATGACAGAGTTGTTGTTTCCAATTAAATTTATAAGTCTTTGTAAAATGTGCATGGATAATAATGTAAGCAGTGTCGAGCTAAATGGAATGAAACCTGACCATTTTAAAAGTAAAACTGGTTTAAGGGAGAGGCTCTACCCCTCTCCCCCCCCCCCCACCCCCACCCCCACCCCCCACTTTAATGTAGCATGAAGGAACTTGTGAGGAAACTCAAACTAGTATCTGCTGGGGCCATCCTAAGAACTAACTTAAGGCTTTAATGTCTGCAGGTGGCGCAGTGATTTGACAGTTATTTATGATGCTCAAACTTAGCCTAAAATGAAATGATAAGAAAACAAAATAAATGAATGTTCAAATATGTAGAGATGAACAAGACAACAGTCACATCTAATAAATGGTAAACATAAATTTGGATGCTTTTAACAGTTCAAATTTCTGGGAGCAGTGATAGATGAACAAAATCAGAGAGAAGTACACATGAAAATTAGAGTGCAAAATGATAATAGAACCTACTACTCCATACAGAAAACTCTAGGCTGTAAACCACTAACAAGGAAAACTAAAATGAAACTATATAATACAATCATCAGATGAGTCCTACCATATTGAGCAGAAACATGGAGTTTAACTAAAACTGAAAAACACCAGATACAAATATTTTGAAACAAAGTTTGTAGGAAAATTTTTGGTCCAAGGGTGCCCTTATGATAGTGTGTAGAGCATCCTAGACCTAGAAGGATATAATTTTTTAATGTTTTGGAGCATGAATGGTGAATTGTAAGTAGGCATAAAAAAGCTTCAGTTCTGACCCAGTTAAAATCTGTGGAATACCAGCCTTTAAATAATTTTCTTGAAAAACATAAATCTCCTGATAACACTATGTTTCTTCCTTTCTCTGAGAGCTAAGGGTAGGGGGAGGGGGAGCGTGCAACACCTTCCTCTCTTGCCCATGAGTATGGGCACCTTTCCTTTGGTCTATTGATCATAATGAACCACAAAGCTGTAAGAAAGACACAACAGAAATCCACATGCTGTCATAATGGTAACAATAATGAACATGGTAAATTAGAATGACTCATCAATCCAACTGATGAGAATGAAGTGGTTTTGGGAATATTCATGGAGAGGTAATTTGGTAAGAGACCAATGGGGAGACCCCAGAGTGTATGGGTGAAGGAAATTAAAACAATATGGAACCTGAAGGAGTTAAATAACTGGCAGGAAGTAGCACAAGATTGGAGCATTTGAAGGCAACATGTGAGCTCATCACAAGAGCTTAGAATCCTTTAGTAGGAAAGGGAAACTCACTTGAGAAACTGTCATTTTCCATCAGTACACTGTTTTGTCCTCCTATTGTGCCTGACAGCTTCCCCTTCAAACCTTGTCTCCCCTTGACTGAACAACAATTTGTTACCTCTCAACCTGCAGTCTGACCAACCTGTTCCTCTTTTCTTTTCCCGGTGCTGCTACTGAGTCTACACAGCTATGGGAAAGTTGCAGCCTTTCAAAATTTTTGTGTATTTTTTTTCCATGCTAAAATTTCCATTAACAGTAATCTGTGTTATAGGTGTTTAAAAGTGGCTTAAGTTGCTAGAACTTAAAAAGGCTCCAGAATGTGATGGAATCCCTGCAGGATACAGCAATTTATTTGTGGTGCAGAGTCGTCTGCAGGCACTGAAACAATACTTGTATATGTTGTGTGTCAAAACAATGCAATGTAACCATTGCTGTTTGTAATATATATAAATTTGAAGAGGCAACAAGAAAAATGATGGATGTCACATTTTTGTTGAAAATGAGTTAGGAGTGGCATTGTATAGCTGAGGATATGTAGAATGCATATAGAGTGTTACACTCTAAGATACTGCTAGTCATTCTGTAGTAATGGTCTGAAAATTATCTATGAACAGAAACAATGCTAGATAACAATTGTGGCATAGGAAAAAACGATGACTGTCATTCTTGCTTTTTTCCAAATCTGTTTCTTTTATTGTGTATTCCCTGCAAACTCTGTTGGCAACCCTGCTTTTATTGTTCTCAGACTTTTGTTTTCACTATTATTGTTCTGTGGATGTTATTTATTTGCAAGACGATAATATAGAAAGTGTGGAAGATGATGTAGATGACATTCAAAATGTATCTAGCACAGAGAAGACTTCTAAGAAGAGAAAAAGCTATGGCAGAATGTTTGAGGTAATGGAGACACTGCTTTTATCATCTCATGAGCCTGGTGCAGATTATAAGTGTAAAAGATTAAAATATTTTGAAACTGTCTCTGCTTCACAGATTTCACAAATTCTTACAGATTTTAATCAAATAAAGTTAAGATGATCAGAATTCCTGCTTATTTGGACTGATTTCTATAAACCCAATAAAACAATGTAGGCCTAGACAAGAATGGGACTATGCAATGTTCCATGACAATTTGTATTCTTATAATGTTTGTGTCTCAGATGGTCAAAACATGACTGAGATATCTGTCTGTATTAATGCCTTTATTGCTATTCGGGGTATCACATTGTGCAGAGTACAGACTTGGCAAATATCAGGAAAGACTCTAGGTGCAACACCTAAAGATATGCTTGGGAAATATGATCATTTACATAATAGGAAAGGTCCTGAGGTGTTTGAAGCAATTAAGCAGCACATTGAATCTTTCAGATGTAGGTCAAGCCATTTCAACAGTAAGGAGCTGTGCCTCCCCACAGAGTTTAATGTTAGGAAATTGCATAACATGTACAAAGAAAAAGGGTTCTGTATTATATCTTATCAGTATTACAGAAATGTATTTAATCCATGGTTCAATATAAAATTTGGTTTTCGTAGATGTAATACCTGCACTACTTGTGACAAATTTCAAACAGAAATGCAAGTCATTACCCAGAGACTGAAGAGCACTACAAATGAAGAAACATGAATGAAACTTCAAAGAGAGCAAATGTAGTTAAAGACAGAAAATGATGTACACAATACAAAAGCAGAAACATTCCACAGAAGAAAGAAAGCTGGAAAAATTAAGAATATTAAATAGAAAGATTGTGTTGGTATTGTCATAGATTTTCAGAAAAATCTCATTATACCAAACATTTCCACCATTGATGTGTTTTATAGGTGCCAATTATCTCTCGTTTTGTTTAGCATTCATGTTCTGTCTCATAATAACTCAGTTTTCCACTGTTATGATGAGACCATTGGACTGAATGGATCCATCAAAGTTGCATCTACGTTGCACCACTTTATATTCACAAAGTTGGCACCAAATGTTAGGCATCTGGACATGTTGTGTGGCACATGCAGCAGGCAGAATAATAACTGTACTATTATCAGAGTCTTGCATTATGTTGTCCACACTACAAGAAGACTGAACTCAGTTTCAGTCATATTTCCTGTTAGAGGTCACTCTTATACAGAGAGTGACTATAATATGGTCTTTAGTACCAGTAAGCCATGTGCTGAAATTCCTGACCATTTATTGAGCCATATTTCTGCAGCCTGAATAAATCTTTCTCCTTTTGATGCAATTCAGCCAATGAAGGAGCTTTTCCTGCAACAAGAGATGGGTCATGTTGTTCAGTTCTGAAGATCCTACAATGGTGCACAGGAGGGTTCATCAATAAAGCAACCTCTTTGTGGCCCAGGTCCACTCGAAGCTGATGATAAAGTTAGTGAGCTAAATTCTGGAGACTTCTTCCTTCCACAAAAACTGAAAATTTCTAAAGTCATTCCCCTGTTGAAAAAGGGTGATAAACTTAAAATAGAAAACTACAGACCTGTCTCACTCCTCCCAACTTTCTCTAAAGTTTTAGAGATACTAATGAAATATAGAGTCACACATTATCTTAATATTCACAACCTGATAAACAGTAATCAGCATGGATTTCAAGCTGGGAGAAGTACCGAAACAGCTGTACTGGAATACACAAAAGAAATAATCACTAAATTGGAAGAGGGAAATAGTGTAGTTGGGATAAATCTAGATTTGTCAAAAGCCTTTGACACTATTGACCACAGCATACTTTTGAAAAAGCTTGAAGCTATAGATATCAGAGGACCGGTAAAAAAGTGGTTTGAGTCTTATCTGGAAAAGAGGATGCAGGTGGTTGAAATTACAGCACCAAATATTAATCAAAAAATTAAACTAAGATCAGATCCAAGGGAGGTCACAGTAGGAGTACCCCAAGGAAGTGTATTAGGCCCCTTGCTGTTCCTCATTTCCATTAATGATATTCAGGTGTCAGAGAGAAAAGCTAGAATCATGTTATTTGCTGATGATACTACTTTAATAGTTAGTGATATGAAGCACTCATTGCACAGTACTGTGGACCAGGTCCTACAAGATATACAAAAATGGTTTAGTGCTAACAAGCTAACACTGAATGCAAAAAAAAAAAAAAAAAAAAAAAAAAACTAATTATGTGCAATATGGAAAAATAAGTGAACAGGATGACCTAAATCCCACCATGGAGGGCAAACAACTTGAAAGAGTACAGTGTGCAAAATTCCTGGGTATGCACATTGATGAGAAGATTAATTGGAAGGACCATGTGGTGAACGTAGCACTAAAACTAAATTCAGCATGTTTTGTGCTTAGAATAATTTCAAGAGTTTGTAGTAATGACTGTACCAGATTAGTATATTTTGGCTATTTTCAGTCCATTGCATCCTATGGGATAGTATTCTGGGGAAAAACAAATTGTCGTCTAAATGAGATTTTCAAATTACAAAAACGTGCTATTCGGATAATGACCCACAGCCCACCTCAAACACATTGTAGGCCCCTTTTTAAAGCATTGAAAATTTTAACAATTCCATCATTATACATTCTGAAATGTCTGTTGGTGATCAAAAGAAATCAGGAGAAAATGAAAACCAATACAGACTTCCATAATTACGATACACGGCAATGTAAAGATCTCCACATACAAGCTGTAGCAAGGACCCGAAGCCAGAAACAAGTATGTAATCAGGGCATCAAACTTTTTAATGCACTACCAAAACATAACAAAGAGCTGGAAAATGAGGATAAATTGAAAACTGTTCTAAAGAACCACATGCTTGACAAATGCTATTACAGCATAAGTGAATATCTCTGCGCAACTGTATAAAATATATGTTTAAGTAAATGTGACAAATGAAATTACATCAGTGCATAATAAATTATGTTATAAAAACACTTATTAGTTGTATATTGTATTAAACATAAGATAGATTAATATGAATTCAGCACAGATACAAATTTTGTAAAGATATTGTATAGTTGTTAAAATGTACCCTGACAAATCCTATATCACAAATGTGATCATTGGGATGATAATAAATAAATAAATAAAACCACAGCTAAATGAAATACAAGCATATGCCATCAGTCAAAAAGTTTGAGAATTATTTTATTCCTGCGAATTAGGTGATGTCAGTACAGTAACTGTGGTGGGTGGCAGATTGAACTAACAACAGCTGCACGTTCAACCAGTCAGCTGTGAGCTGACAATGTTAACTAGTGGACATGCAGCCATAGAGTGTCAATGTTGTTGTGTTACAAATCACAATGGAATTCCATCTCTAAACTGATTGTTCAAGATATTGTCCAGAATGTTATGAAGAAGAGGAAAGTATATGCAAAGTTTGTCTCTCACACACTGACTCCTGAAGGAAAATAATGATGCATGGATGCCTTCTGTGACTTGATTGAAATGGAAAAGACATCATGGGTGATGAGACTTGGTGTATCAAAATGAATGTACAATAAAATGACAAAGTGTGGAAATTCACATGAAAGGTCAATGCTTTGAGGACTTATCCAAAATTCAAGCCATCATGACTCACAACTTTAACAGTGTCCCAAAGAAGGACACTTATGACAGTTTCTCGTTGTTGAATGAATGTTCTAATCAGTGAACTCAAGTGGGGGACAGGTGGGAGGAGGAGACTATGTAAAACATCTGACTCATTGGAATCATCAGTTAACTTTTATTTATTTTTTATTAATCCAGTCTTGAAACTATTTGGACTAACAGGGTACATCTCAAAGCCTCTGAAATTATTGACCATTTCATGGGGACATCAGTGTGGAATTGCTGGAGAAGTCAAAGCCTTATTGAGCCACAAGAGTCATAAAAATACTTGGGAGTACAGAATGTGAGGTTAAGTCTTTGGAATCCTATCATTTTCAAGCCACAGCAATTGAGTTAAAATTCTACTGCTAATATTTTAACTCAATTTATGCAGCTTGAATACTGAGAGGCTTAAATCAATGCTCATACATAGAGATATGACGTGCAAGAATTATCTAGGTTCATTTGTAAATAAAGCAAAGCCAGCTTCAATTCTTTGACAGGATACCAGGAAACTGCAGTTTTGTACACAAGAGATATACCCTAGATAACACTTTCATTATTGTTTTTTTACTCCTCCATTAACTGTACAGGGTATGTACCCCATGAAGGTAAATACTAGACATCTATCTGTATCTTCATGAACTTAATAAAGTTCTGAATGGAAGTTTCCTTTTAAACAGTTTAATGTTTGAGTGAGCATATTATTCAGAAAATACTTGTGAACTTTCCAGAATGAATTTTCACTATGCAGTGGATTGTGTGTTGATCTGAAACCTTCTGGCAGATTAAAGCTTTGTGCCAGACTAAAAATCAAATGTGGAATCTTTGCCATTCAGATGCCATTACTCCACAGACTGAGCTATTCAAGCACTAATTGTGACTTGCCATCACAGCTTTATATCCACCATTACTTTCTCTCCAACTTTCCAAACTTCTCAGAAGTAGAGCACTTGCCAGTAAAATGCAAAGGTCCCTTGTTCAAGTTCCAACCCAATACACAGTTTTAATCCACAAGAAACTTTCATATATGAATTTCTTTGTTGTTCATTTGTTTCACATTTTCTCATCATGTTACTCCACTCCTGATGCTAGTGTCTTTCTCTCTTTACAGTTCCTGGTGTGCTACAAAATGTTTCTAATGAACTTAGATCAAGTCCATTGGACACACATGATCCAACAAGACAGGCACTTATATCTGTGCCTACCCATATATTTGATTCAGCAAATGGTAATATAGTGTACTTTGCAATTTTTGTGGCACTATACTCTTCAGATCAGAATTCAACAAGTGGATATCTAGAAACACCAATACAACTGTCAAACTGTAACATAACATGGCCTGATAATAGCTACTGGGGTGATGTTACTGTAAATGGAATACCATCCAGTGAATACCAAGCTACACCTGACTGCTGGTATCCACCTACTGCAGGTACTATTTTATGTATTTATGTACTTTTTATCAGATATTGTTCATGGTTTATAAATAGTAATTTGCAGAAAAGTGGGATTCCCTAGTTGATCTACCTGCACCAACAAATACTTCATTTTGATGAAATTTTGGGTCCTTATTATGATTGTGTTTAGTAATTCAAATTGTGACAGCTATACATCATACATAAAATATTGAAATAGCATTCAGTAGTGTAGTTCACATCTGCCAGGATGTAAATAATGGTTGAATCATTCGAACTTTACATGCAACTCTCATTAACTCACAGCTAAAAGTTTATGCAGGTATAGAACATGTCAAAAATACTAAATACATACTACATGTTTTACACAGTTGATATTATATACTTTGATTTAGTGTTAATTACTCAGACCACAAGTTCAGCAGTTCTTATCAGTGTTCAAAAAATTGGAACACATTACATTTACGTATTAATACAGTAATTATAATAAACATATAAGTCTACACATAAAAAAGCACATAAAGTTTTTTCTGGGACAATTCTCAAAAGAAAAGAGTTTATAGTGTTTATTTACTCTGATGTTTACCTGAGATGTTTAAGAGTAAAATTTTACACAGATTTCACATGATGTAATGTCATACATAATATAAATAATACAAGAAAGTTTTGCCTAACATGCATATCTGAAAATGTGTGTGGGTCTTAGTTCCAAGTAAGCTGAAAATGAAACATAAAAAAGTTTCACAGTAAAATTAAAACAATACAATATCCGAAATAAAGGCAGAGTATACAAAATTTCAAATCTTCACACATCTGCAAAATCAAATTCTGCTGCTTGGTCGCATTCAATATTACATGCTCCATCCCATGCACAGCAGTGCCCTTGGATGCTCCTTGGCATGCTGTTCATGATATGGTCGAGATGTCATTGCTCGAGTCTGCTGCACTCTTCTGTGGCAGCCCTCTTGATGACATCAAATGTGTGATGCTGGTTTCTATGATAATACACTGTAGTTTCAACTGGTTCCAAGCATGTTCAGTCGAGTTCATGTCAGCAGATGCCTAAGGTGATCCCATTTGGTTTATTTCTACCTACTGAGAAAGACGCTTAGTATACTCATGCATTATCATCTTGGAAGACAAAACCATCACAAGAATGTTGATTGTGGGGCTGGACAATGAGCTGAAGGATCCTGATCCACTACTTCAGTGTCCAAATTACTCTTGAAACCACTGAGAAACATCCAACATCTGTACTCATTTTTTTGTTGTTGTTATGATCCATCAAGTCATCTCTTACTAATGGTGACTTAATGAATGATGTCCCTCCATTCACTCCTGGGTGTTATTTTGGTCCTCAGGTCTTCCAGAGTCATTCCATTGCTTCCTTTGATGTCCTCTATTCATCTCCTTCCTCATTTGGTGCTTGGCTTGCTCCAATTCTTGACCAACATAAATGATTTATTAAAAATTGTGCTCTTTAGAGATTAGAAAAGTGTACTGATAAGGACCCAAGCAAAGCTATGCAAGAGACAATGAGGACTGTGATAGGCTTACAACTGTTTCACAGCAAACTGCTTAAGCCTTAATCTTGCAAAGGCTCATATTATGAAATCCAGAAACAAATAAAAATGCTTTTAAATCCTAAAAGCAGATAGGTGCACATTAGATGAGGTTCCATGCATGAAGTTCATATACTTTCAGAATGGTAATAAACTAAGGCGGTACCATCATTGTATGGGTTACCAAAAACTTCCATACTGTCTTCTTTGTACTTAGAAACCTGTGTGATCATGTTGAACTGCAAGCAGTATTGCTAGCTTGCTTCACACACTTTCATTCAATGCCATGGTGTAATCTTCTGGGATAATGCAGCTAAGTTCAAAAAAGTATTTATTTTGTGGAAACATACCTTGAGAATATTGTGTAAAGTTAATAACTGAGTGTACTGCAGAAGCCTCTTCATGGATGTAGAGTTTCTTACACTTATGCACCAATACACGTATGACCTAAGAGTTTTTTTGGTTAATAACAAGAGTGAATTTAGGATGAACTACAAAGTTCACAACCAAAATTCTTGAAGTAAAAATAATGTCAATGTAGACTGTAAATCTCACCCACAGTCCAGAGTTGAGTTTTGTGTTCATGTGCATATATCTATAATGGATTGGCAGAGGACATCGAGCTGGAAACTTGAAATACCCAAATATTTAAAAACAAAGTAAAAGAATATCATATTAGCTATTGAATCTACAATTTATCAGAATGTTAAGACTCTGGGATGTAAATTCCATATAGCTCTAAGGTTTGTGTTAAACAGATAATGGTTTTACCATTGTATACATAGCTAATAGTGTTCTGTGTAAAATTACATAAATGCTTTCTTTTAAATATTAGATATAAACACCACCCAATTGTGAGAAGGGGAGAAGCAGTAGCTTTTTTTGCAGAGTAGCTGTTATATGCTAATATGCATGTCCCAGGAGGAATGGTAGATATTCAGGATATAACAGGAATGTTCATTCAAAACAAAAAAGTCTAGTAAACGTGTGCTCTAAAAACCATTCCTTAAAAGCTATTAGCACTTCTTCATCTCTGATACTGTGAAATAAATCTTTTCTAGTGCAAGGTCTTTGCTTTCCATATTTTGAGAGACATTAGAATTGACCAAAAGAAGAAAAAAAGTCCAGTAAATATGGGCTCTAAACTCCATACCTTAAGACCTATGAGCACCTGTTCATTTTGATATATGTCTCTTCTACTGAACAAGTGATCATAGCTCTTAAAGTACGCACTTTAGAGTCCATGTTTACTAGATAATTTTTACTTCATTTTTGGTCCATATTACCTCTTCTAAAAATATGGAAAGCAAAGAGTTTGCAGTATCAAATGTGGAGAAGTGCTCACAGCTCTTAAGGTTTGCATTTTTGAGCCCATGTTTACTAGACTTCCTTGCTTCAAGTGATCATTCCTGTCATATCCCTGAATATTGACCATTCCTCCTGGGACACCCTGTGTACATAAGTAAAGTAAGATGAAATTTATTCCAATAATTATCAAAGTGAGTGGATTAGTGTGCATCATAATGTGTGATCAGTATACTCTATAGAAGCAGCCAGCAGCTCCTCACTCTGCCTGTCAATGTAAAGTTTGACTTGAGCATTCCAAATTTCTGAAATCTGTCATCCATGGTAGAATTTATATAATGTGTTGTGTAAAGGAATGAATGAATGAATGAAATCAATGAATTAATTATTGAATGAGAAAGATGTTATTGATGTGCTCAATTATAAGCTTAAGTTCTTCCTTTGTTTGTTGATTGAAGAATATATTTATGGGTAAGGCATTTATGTAGAAAAGGAACAGACTTGGCCCCAAAATGGGGCCTTAAGGCACACCTTGTGATACTATACTCCTTTTAGAATAATAATTCACTGCATCTGAAGTGATAGTTACCCCATGTTTTCTGTTGTGTAAGGATGATGTCAGCCAATTTAGAATATTGTCTTTAATTCTGTATTTGTCTAATTTGTAGATGAGCAAGTTGTGGTTCATGGAGTGAAATGCTTTTGTGAGATCACATAAGATACCTGCAGCTTTATTCCTCTGATCCAAAGATTTGCCTGTTGTTTCAATAAAGTTATTCACTGCATCTAGAGTGTTTTTTCCTGGTTGAAATCCAAACTGCTTACTTGTAATACAAGGTGTATAACAATGCTTCCACTGTTTGCCAGTAGGTGGTGACAACGGTAAATAACGGTCAAAAGAAACAGATCACAGACATCAGGCAGTTGGCTTGGACCTCGGTCAACATAACCTCATTCAAACATTAGTCAATTTGTGTCTGCATCATAAAGTTGTTCTTGACTGAAAAGTCAGTTTACAAGACTAATTCTCATCATTTGTGGGAGGTGTTACTGTTATGTTTCAATATGAAGTAAACAGTGGCTGAGTCTCATTGAATGGTCTCAAGTATACAGGGTAAGGACGCTATTAGTGAAAGAATGTGTCGTGAGTGGTTTCAACATTTCAAGAACAGTGATTTTAACGTCGTAGACTGGCATAGTGTTTTCAAAGATGCATAATTGGAGACATTGCTGAGTGAAGACTCGCATCAAACTCAAGAAGATTTGGCACAATTAGTGAGAGTGACACAGCAAGCTATTTCAAACATCTGAAGGCTATGGGTATAATTCAGAAAGAAGGAACTTGTGTCCCTTGTGAGCTGAAACCAAGAGACGTTGAACGGCATTTGTTTGTTTATGAACAGTTTCTTCAGTGGCAAAAACCGAAGGGATTTCTGCATCACATTGTCACTGGGGACAAAAATGGGTTAATTACAATAACCCTAAATGCAAAAAATCATGGGGATATCGTGGCCATGCTTCCACGTCGATGGCCAAACCCAATTTTCACGGCTCCAAGATCGTGCTCTGCATTTGGTGGGAACAGTTCGGTGTCATGTACTATGAGGTATTAAAACCAAGTGAAACAATCACAGGTGCTTGTTATCAAATGCAGTTTATGCATTTGAGCAAAGCATTAAAAGACAAATGGCCACAACACTGTGAGAGGCACGATAAAGTGATTTTGCAGCACAACAACACCTTACTCCACGTTGCGAAAGAGGTAAAAACATACTTGGAAGCATTAAAATGGGAAGTCCTCCCCCACCTGCTGTATTCTCCAGACATTCCTCCCTCTGACTATCACCTATTTAGATCAATGGTGCATGGCCTGGCTGACCGACACTTCCGATCTCCTGAAGAAGTCACAGATTGGATCGATTCGTGGATTACTTCAGAAGATGAACAATTTTTTTCAACATGGGATTCATACACTGCCCAAAAGATGGGAGAAAGTAGTGGCTAGTGATGGAAAATACTTTGAATGATACATGTTTAACCAATTTGTTTCATTAAAGCCTCAAATGTTGGGGAAAGTTCTACACTTTCTAATATCATTTTTTACAATAAAGTTTTTGATCTGGTTTGCAGCTGCTTTCTCTGACACTTTTGACAGGTCTGTAAGAATAGAAATAGGCCAATAGTTTCCTATGTCTTCCCTTGACCCTGTCTTGAACAGAGGTCTAACTTTGCCATACTTCATAACATTGGGAAAGCATCCCTGTTCAAAAGACTGGTTGAATATTTTAGTTAGGGGAGGTGCTATCATGCCACACACTATTTTAATCACTTTAGTGGGTATCCCATCCCATCCAGCACACATACAAAAGTAAAAGTGGCACATTACATAACTTTTGAAACTAATACATTGTCAAGTCAAGCCATGAGGTGAGATCCTCTCTCCTTGATGTCCTCCTCACACCACAAGCTGCCACTTTCCATCACCATCCTAACCTCTGTAACATCCTGGCCAAACCCTTGTGATATTTCCAAGCCATTGACCTAAAGTTCCTACCTGTTCAATTGTTCCTACTGTACAACTTGCCTCATGCACAACCTATTACCACTTACTCCAGCCACCCTACTGGTAAATCCTAATCAGCGTGACTTGCAAAATCGTGGATGTTGTTTACCAAGTAACTATATAGGCCTGCCTGCCACTAAATTGGTTAAGAAGATTAACTGGCATAGAAGAACTATCCCCCTTGGGGACACCCATTATCCCAATGCTGAATATGCTCTGCAGCATGATGTGAGTGATCTGGGTGCTTGTTACTCTATATGGGCTATTTGGATTCTTTCACCCAAAACTACATGAGCTGTTTTTTTCAACATCCTAAAGGTCATAAATAAGAGAGATGTGCATATAAAAATTGTTTTATTACTATATGTTACACACATTTATATTCGCTTTTTGATATAATCACCAAACTGATTGAGGTATCTGTGGTATCTGTGGTCGAGTTTTCCAGTACTCACTTCAGAAAATGTTGCCACCACTGAACTGAAATGAATCTTGACATGGTCCTGAAGCTCCTTGTTAGTCAGGAAGCACTGCCCTTCTACCCACTTCTTCAGTTCAAGGAAATGATGGAAGTCACTTGATGCTAGATCAGAACTGTAGGGCAGGTGATGGAAAATGTCCTGCTGAAACTGATAAATGAGCCATTGGGTTGCATCAGTACTGAGAGGTTCAGACACTGTCACGGATCAGAACAATTAAAGAAATCAGCGTGTCTCTTCTTTCGTTTTGAATGGCACTTTGCAGACACCATAAAGTTTCATGCAGTCAAATTAATTGTGGTTGCTGACAGCTTGAACTCCCTTTTTGACCTAAAGTGGTAGAGTACAGAGAAGATCTTGTAACCTTTGGGAATTCCATAAAGAAAGCCCATATATTGAAACTATAGTTTTCTTTAAGCACTTCATCAACTCATTAAACAAGGTCATCTGTAGCCACAGACTTGCATCCTTGTACCCCTTCATCTCACACGTCACCTTGGCCACCTTTAAATTTTCTACACCATTTGTTTGCAACACTATCACTTGTAAAGTTTTCTCCATAAATGCAACTCATTCCTCATCAGTTTGTGCTATGCTACCCCCATCTACTTGTAGGAAATGAGTAAGACTTCACAATTCACATTTGGTGGGAGAATCAATTGAGATGGCCATGTTTATGTGACTGTAGCCCTGCACAGACTGACGTCTTGAAGTCAGCAGTGACAGAGTGCAAGGTACAGGAGATGCACGATTGCCTTCTTCCCTGCCTGATACTTGTCTGGCATTTATGCCATGCAGTCAGAACCCTTGTAATTTCCCTCAACTCCATATACATGAGCTCTTTTTTTTTCCTTTACCTAAAAACATTATTCGTCTCTGCTCTCTTGTGCATCTTCACTTCTCTCTCTCTCTCCTTATTGCCTCTGGTGATGAATGTAGTCCTTCTAAAATCTCCCTCTTCATCTTTATCTACTCCTCATGAATGGGGTTGAGTGACTTGTACTTCCTTCTTACCCCCTCAGCTCATTCCTCTCCTCCCCAAGTGTGGAACTATTGTTTGTGAATGCAAGTTAGTGCATAATTTTTGTTTCTATATGTGTCTGTTGACATTACTATAAATTTTGCCTCGTGATGGTAATCAGTACCCAACAATCTATTAGTTTCCTTGATTGAATATTCCACTGGCACATTAGCTTGCCATTTGTTATGTTGGTTACTGTCTTTCTCATGTTTTTGTTAGTTTTCTTATCACCTTACATTATTTTATGTGTAGCTCTTAGTTAAAATATTCCTCAATATGATCAGTATAGGTAATTGTATTATTTTCACTGATTCTGATATAAGAAATCTTTTAATGTAGGAAGGTTATCAAAAGTTATTCTTAAGGATTTGAACAACGTATTTTCTATTTATTTTGCTTCCAGGTGGAGTTTTTACTTTTGTACTTGGTACTGATGAGTCTTGTAGCACTCATCAGTATTGTAATGGACCCCTGCACCCTCGTACGGAATACACTTTCAAAGTACGGGCTTATACCTCTCACGGCTATCAAGATTCATATGTTGTTCCATTCCACACAGGTCTGTTTATTTCACTCTAATTCCAAATAAAGACAATATTTTTTTTGAAATCACCAGTATTAATGAAGTCTTTTATTTACTACAATGCTGTGGTATTTAATTAATTAATATATGTACTTCATGACAGAGTCAGCTTACCATTTATATCTTTCCTGTATTGTACAAATGTTTCATTTAGTTCTATGCTTCATGCACAGATATAATAAAAATGTTTAGTTAATTTCCATTTGTTTGTAATTTTTTCTTGCAGACAGTGAAGTTGCAGTTGGACTAACCTTGGGCCTTGTGTTTGGGTTTTTAATGGCAGGGACTGTTTTATTTGGATTTGTCATGTACCGGAATGGCCAGATATCTTGGTGAATATTTGAAACTGTTTTTAGTTTTGAGTGAACAAATTCCCATTATTATGTTATACTAAAATGCTAATATATATCTGATTTTTTGTAGCTCTCTGGCAACCATCCTTAATAATAATGACACAAGAGATGTTTGTCCTCGGCCCATTCCTCTCAAAAATTTTCCAAAGCATTGTGAGCTGTTGTTAGACATACCTGGACGATTAAGCAGTGAATTCCAGTTACTTTCTACATTATGTGTTGATATCAATGATACAAATACATTTTCTGTTGGTCGACTACCTGATAATAAACGCAAAAATCGCTATATCAACATCCTGCCATGTAAGTATACCAATATCACTTAAAATATAACCTGTTTTTCAAGAGGGATGCAGGAACCATTAAATGAACTATCACATCTTAACACATCTCCTGTCATTCTGTCCATTCTTCATATCAGTGTTTTCCACATGTTCCTCTCTTTGCTGAATCTACAGATTAACTACTTCTTTATTATCTTATTTGTCCACCGATTTTCAGCATCCTTCTTTAGCACTACATCTCACTGTATATTCATAAAATAATAGTAGATAAATGCCATCTCCAATTTTGTTCTTTCCACTGTATGTATGTTAGATTTTTTAACGAATGGCTATGAGTATGAAAACAGTGATTTGTGCCCTTTAGTTCACCTTTTTTCAAAAAGTCAAAAGAATAAATGAATACTCCTGATATTTTTGAATGAGCGCAGTGGGCTGATGAATACACAAATTTAAAACCAAACTTGAATTAATAGTTTTCAAATTATGGAAAGAATGAAGATTAGGCATTAATTCCTGACAGTCACATACATAAGTTTGAAACTGTTAAGTTTTTTGATAATGTCCTTTAGAGTTTGACATTCTGTCCCATCTGATATATCTAAAAATAATAATTTGACAAATTTTTATGCTTTCTGACTAGTAGAATGGTATCACATGCCTACAATGGATATAGTAATATTAAATTATTAATTTTCAGTATGTGGTAAATACTCATCCATTTATGTAGGATGGCCAGGTGCAAATTGTCTCCACACAAGTACACCAATGAAAATGAAAAGTGTTATACCATGAAACATCAGTCTGACATTTATCAAACTCTGTGAAGATTTCATCACATAATTGGTACTAAATTATTATACTTTCATTTCCATTCGGGACTGATGTCAATTATCAGCATCACTATGAGCTGTGAATCCCACTGGAACAAGTAGGCTACACCCTTGCATTCGAGGTGGCCTGAATGCTTACAGCTGCTGAATGACAGCTTGAGGAATTCTTTCCACACTTGAGACATTAGCTTTCTCATCTGGTAAAGATTGCTGGCTGCTGGCTGGTATGAAGGTATACATCTATATATTGCATCCCAGACAGAACCAGCAGATGTAGCAGGTCAGTAAATGATCTGAACTTCCTTCAGCCTGTTACTGGTGAGAACTGCAATGTGGGGTTTTCCTTTATCCTAGCAGGTCAGTAAATGATCTGTACTTCCTTCAGCCTGTTACTGGCGTGAACTGCAATGTGGGGTTTTCCTTTATCCTTCTTGAACATACTGTCATTTGCTATCCTGGTTCTGAAGGTTGCAGCAACATGGTTTACTATTCTGTTTATATACTTACAAGCATTCAGCCTCCCTACAACAATTACCAAGTCAGTCCTATTGTCATATCCAATAGCTCAGTAACTCTCCATGTCATGGTTCCAAGTGTTGGAGAGGTATGGATCTTGAGAGTCGATAATTCCTGTGAAATTTCATTAGGCATTTATTTAAATGTTGTTGTCGATCAGATTTATTTGTCCATTTATTTGTTCATCATATTCTATAGATTCTTCCTTAGACATAAGCAAGACCCCTCATTGATCAGCACAGAATGCCACCCGGTGTCCCAGTTGAGTCTAGGTCTACACCATGCAAGTCTCTATGTTCAGTGTTATATGCTAGTTCTCTGATGCTCCACATCTGACCCAGTCAGTTCTGATCCAATTCATTATGCACCAGTATCATTGAGGTACAGTAGAACCTTGAGTATCTGAATATTGGCCAACTGACCAACCATGTAACTGAATTGTTTCTCACTCGTGCATGCCCTCCACTGAGGGCATGGCTCCCCTCTTCATCAATGCTGAGTTGCCAACAATATTAATAGTTTGCACTCTGTTACAGTAACTTGTGTTAACTATGGTGCATAAAGGAAACTTCTATTATAAATAGCTTAAACGTAAAAATATTGTCCTCTCTGTGAGAGATAAATACAAGATTAATAAAAGATTGGAGGAGTGTTATACAGTGAAACACTGGGTCAGATGTGGAGTGTCAGTGAACCAATCTGCAACCAAGTTACATAATTAGTACAAGGTTGGTAAGACAAGAATTTTGAATATAAAAAAAACAAAAGACACGAATCATCAGTTCTGTACCTCAGCTTGATTCTGCTGATGGATCAACAAGGTGTCAAACTATTAAGCTCACCATGAACACAGATCTAGAAGATGCTGTTTACAAGTGGTTTACAGAAAAAATATCACCAGGAGAACCTTTCTGTGGTCCCATTCTATGTGAAAATGCAGTTCAGTTTCATTAAAATGTTGGAGGGCTGCTGAACGTCAAAGCAATCACAGGCTGGTTAATATGCTTCAAGTCAAGACACAGCATTTGTAAGCTTCAAATACAAGGAGAAAAACTGTCTGCTGAATCTTCATCAGCTGATCCTTTCAAAATATGATTAAGAGATGTATTGAAGGAAGAAGCCTATGCTCTCAAAAATGTTTACAATGCTAATGAAACTGGGCTCAATTGGAAAGCTTAGCCAAGAAAAACTCTTGCTTCACATCATGAAATAGCAGCACCTGGTCCTAAAATAAGCAAGGATTGTATAACTGCTATAGCTTGTGCTAATGCTACTGGTAGAGACAAACTGCCCATGCTCCCATGGATAAAATTATGTCTGCTTGTGTCTGTATATGTGTGGATGGATATGTGTGTGTGTGCGAGTGTATACCCGTCCTTTTCCCCCTAAGGTAAGTCTTTCCGCTCCCGGGATTGGAATGACTCCTTACCCTCTCCCTTAAAACCCACATCCTTTCGTCTTTCCCTCTCCTTCCCTCTTTCCTGATGAGGCAACAGTTTGTTGCGGAAGCTTGAATTTTGTGTGTATGTTTGTGTTTGTTTGTGTGTCTATCGACGTGCCAGCGCTTTCGTTTGGTAAGTCACATCATCTTTGTTTTTAGATATGTTTTTTTTCCCACGTGGAATGTTTCCTTCTATATATATATATATATATATATATATATATATATATATATATATATATATATATATATATATATATATATATATAAAATTCCAATCCCGGGAGCGGAAAGACTTACCTTAGGGGGAAAAAAGGACGGGTATACACTCGCACACACACACACATATCCATCCACACATATACAGACACAAGCAGACATATTGAAGAGGTTTCGGATTGGGAGAGAGGTTTGGAGGAAAGGTTAACTACTGAATTAGGGTGTTGTGGTACCAGATTGTGTTTATTGGAATTTTGAGGTTTTGGAGGGAGTGGAGCTGAAAGTGGGAGATTGAGTAGATGGGAGAGACTGGGTTTGTGCGCAATGAGAGGTGGTTGAGGTTTGCTGGAAAGGTTGTGAAGGGTGAGTGAGTTGCCTTTCCGGAGGTGGGAAACCAGGAGATTGGATAGTTTTTTGAGGTGAAGGGTGGCATGCTGCTCTAATTTGCGGTTGGCCTGTAGGAGGATGCTCTGAATAGCCGGTGTGGATGTGGGAGAGGAAAGATTGAGGACTTTTAAGAATAGGAGTTGACGGGTGTGTTCATTGGCTGAGTTGATGTGTAGGTGAAGGATTAGGTGGGTGAGGGCAATGGATTGTTCAGTTTGGAACCGGTATAGGGACTGATGGAAAGAAGGGCTGCAGCCAGAGATGGGAACTTTAAGTGTGAGGCCTTTGGGGGTTATGCCAAATGTCAGACAAGCCTGGGAAAATAAAATATGCGAGCGTAATCTGGCTAGGGTGAAGGCATGTTTGCGGAGGGAATGTAAATAAAACTTAATGGGGTTGTTGTGGGGGTGTTGTGAGGGTGACATGGTATTGAAGGTGGAAAGTTTAACATGAGGTTGAAATGAAAATGGAAGATAAAAATATATGGGGAGAGATAAAGGTGAACAAGAAAGCAACTGGAGATCTGGTATGAAAAAAGGCGAAAAAGTGTTGGTTGAGTTGATCCTGTGGTGAACTTGGGTTGGTAGACAGCGATGTGCATAAAGGTTAGGTGGTTGTGTTGCCGCTAAAACACGTTAAAGGACGGAGAAATTCGGGAAAATTTCGAAAAAACGTATTAAAAGGAGTGGTGTTGTGGTGAAAGATTACGAAAATGGGGCTAAAATTGTCTGACGAAGAAATAATGACGTTACAACCTGTGGGGAGCGGCTAAAATGATCAGTGATGTGCGAAAAACGGGGTCACATCATCTTTGTTTTTAGATATAGTTTTCCTACGTGGAATGTTTCCCTCTATTATAACCATATCATTAATTTGAACCCAACAATTACGTTTGTTATTGTCGCTGTTGCATTTCGAAATCTTCCTGTCGTCTTATTTTCTCTTTATTTTCTCTTTCTGTTTTTCCAGTAATCTCACTTTGTATTCACCTTCCGCTTTTCACCGTAATCTACTATACAATTTTATCCCGACTATATATACTCAATAATACGTAACCCACTTCCAAACCATAACCAAAAAAAATTTATTTTCCGCTTTCAACACTACCGCTGCTATAAAATCCACCGTTTCTAGTTCAATAACAGCTGCTTTCACGTATTAAACAACCATTTCGGCCAGTTATAATAACTTTCACTTTATTTCCACTTCCGTTTTTCGCACATCAATGATCATTTTAGCCGCTCCCCACAGGTTGTAACGTCATTATTTCTTCGTCAGACAATTTTAGCCCCATTTTCGTAATCTTTCACCACAACACCACTCCTTTTAATACGTTTTTTCGAAATTTTCCCGAATTTCTCCGTCCTTTAACGTGTTTTAGCGGCAACACAACCACCTAACCTTTATGCACATCGCTGTCTACCAACCCAAGTTCACCACAGGATCAACTCAACCAACACTTTTTCGCCTTTTTTCATACCAGATCTCCAGTTGCTTTCTTGTTCACCTTTATCTCTCCCCATATATTTTTATCTTCCATTTTCATTTCAACCTCATGTTAAACTTTCCACCTTCAATACCATGTCACCCTCACAACACCCCCACAACAACCCCATTAAGTTTTATTTACATTCCCTCCGCAAACATGCCTTCACCCTAGCCAGATTACGCTCGCATATTTTATTTTCCCAGGCTTGTCTGACATTTGGCATAACCCCCAAAGGCCTCACACTTAAAGTTCCCATCTCTGGCTGCAGCCCTTCTTTCCATCAGTCCCTATACCGGTTCCAAACTGAACAATCCATTGCCCTCACCCACCTAATCCTTCACCTACACATCAACTCAGCCAATGAACACACCCGTCAACTCCTATCCTTAAAAGTCCTCAATCTTTCCTCTCCCACATCCACACCGGCTATTCAGAGCATCCTCCTACAGGCCAACCGCAAATTAGAGCAGCATGCCACCCTTCACCTCAAAAAACTATCCAATCTCCTGGTTTCCCACCTCCGGAAAGGCAACTCACTCACCCTTCACAACCTTTCCAGCAAACCTCAACCACCTCTCATTGCGCACAAACCCAGTCTCTCCCATCTACTCAATCTCCCACTTTCAGCTCCACTCCCTCCAAAACCTCAAAATTCCAATAAACACAATCTGGTACCACAACACCCTAATTCAGTAGTTAACCTTTCCTCCAAACCTCTCTCCCAATCCGAAACCTCTGTCCTATCCAAAGGCCTCACCTTCAGCCCCACTCCCAGATTCAACCAAACAGCCCTCGTCAAAGATTTACTGTCCTACACTCGTACTCTCTGCTGGAAGTATCACTTTGCCACGAAGAAAAATGATCCTAATCCTACCCCTAATGATCCAACTCCCCAAGACACTATCCAAACTGAACCCTGCCTGGAACAGTTCCGTCCTCCATCACAGCGGGACCCACCTCCTCTCCTTCAAAATCACCCTCTCCAAACCTTCCAGGAATTTCTGACTTCCAGCCTTGCCTCTCAGTCCTTCTTAAAAAACCTTAATCCTACTCCCAACATCACCACTGCTGAAGCCCAGGCTATCCGTGATCTGAAGGCTGACCGGTCCATCGTCATTCTTCCGGCGGACAAGGGTTCCACGACTGTGGTACTTGATCGTCGGGAGTATGTGGCTGAGGGACTGCGTCAGCTTTCAGACAACACCACATACAAAGTTTGCCAAGGTAATCTCATTCCTGATGTCCAGGCGGAGCTTCAAGGAATCCTCAGAACCTTAGGCCCCCTACAAAACCTTTCACCTGACTCCATCAACCTCCTGACCCCACCGACACCCCGCACCCCTACCTTCTACCTTCTTCCTAAAATTCACAAACCCAATCATCCCGGCTGCCCCATTGTAGCTGGTTACCAAGCCCCCACAGAACGTATCTCTGCCTACGTAGATCAACACCTTCAACCCATTACATGCAGTCTCCCATCCTTCATCAAAGACACCAACCACTTTCTCGAACGCCTGGAATCCTTACCCAACCCGTTACCCCCAGAAACCATCCTTGTAACCATTGATGCCACTTCCTTATACACAAATATCCCGCACGTCCAGGGCCTCGCTGCGACGGAGCACTTCCTTTCACGCCGATCACCTGCCACCCTACCTAAAACCTCTTTCCTCATTACCTTAGCCAGCTTCATCCTGACCCACAACTTCTTCACTTTTGAAGACCAGACATACCAACAATTAAAGGGAACAGCCATGGGTACCAGGATGGCCCCTTCGTACGCCAACCTATTCATGGGTTGCTTAGAGGAAGCCTTCTTGGTTACCCAGGCCTGCCAACCCAAAGTTTGGTACAGATTTATTGATGACATCTTCATGATCTGGACTCACAGTGAAGAAGAACTCCAGAATTTCCTCTCCAACCTCAACTCCTTTGGTTCCATCAGATTCACCTGAAGCCGGCCGAAGTGGCCGTGCGGTTAAAGGTGCTGCAGCCTGGAACCGTGAGACCGCTACGGTCGCAGGTTCGAATCCTGCCTCGGGCATGGATGTTTGTGATGTCATTAGGTTAGTTAGGTTTAACTAGTTCTAAGTTCTAGGGGACTAATGACCTCAGCAGTTGAGTCCCATAGTGCTCAGAACCATTTGAACCATTAGATTCACCTGGTCCTACTCCAAATCCCATGCCACTTTCCTTGATGTTGACCTCCACCTGTCCAATGGCCAGCTTCACACGTCCGTCCACATCAAACCCACCAACAAGCAACAGTACCTCCATTACGACAGCTGCCACGCATTCCACATCAAACGGTCCCTTCCCTACAGCCTAGGTCTTCGTGGCAAACGAATCTGCTCCAGTCCGGAATCCCTGAAGCATTACACCAACAACCTGACAACAGCTTTCGCATCCCGCAACTACCCTCCCGACCTGGTACAGAAGCAAATAACCAGAGCCACTTCCTCATCCTCTCAAACCCAGAACCTCCCACAGAAGAACCACAAAAGTGCCCCACTTGTGACAGGATACTTTCCGGGACTGGATCAGATTCTGAATGTGGCTCTCCAGCAGGGATACGACTTCCTCAAATCCTGCCCTGAAATGAGATCCATCCTTCATGAAATCCTCCCCACTCCACCAAGAGTGTCTTTCCGCCGTCCACCTAACCTTCATAACCTCTTAGTTCATCCCTACGAAATCCCCAAACCACCTTCCCTACCCTCTGGCTCCTACCCTTGTAACCGCCCCCAGTGTAAAACCTGTCCCATGCACCCTCCCACCACCACCTACTCCAGTCCTGCAACCCGGAGGGTGTACACGATCAAAGGCAATGCCACGTGTGAAAGCACCCACGTGATCTACCAACTGACCTGCCTACACTGTGATGCATTCTATGTGGGAATGACTACCAACAAACTGTCCATTCGCATGAATGGACACAGGCAGACAGTTTTTGTTGGTAATGAGGATAACCCTGTGGCTAAAAATGCCTTGGTGCACGGCCAGTACATCTTGGCACAGTGTTACACCATCCGGGTTATCTGGATACTTCCCACCAACACCAACCTATCCGAACTCCGGAGATGGGAACTTGCTCTTCAATATATCCTCTCTTCCTGTTACCCACCAGGCCTCAATCTCCGCTAATTTCAAGTTGCCGCCACTCATACCTCACCTGTCATTCAACATCATCTTTGCCTCTTCACTTCCGCCTCGACTGACATCTCTGCCCAAACTTTAAATATGTCTGCTTGGGTCTGTATATGTGTGGATGGATATGTGTGTGTGTGCGAGTGTGTACCTGTCCTTTTTTCCCCCTAAGGTGGGTCTTTCCACTCCCGGGATTGGGGTGGCTCCTTGCCCTCTCCCTTGGAACCCGCATCCTTTCGTCTTTCCCTCTCCTTCCCTCTTTCCTGGTGGGGCAGCGGTTTGTTGCGAAGGCTTGAATTTTGTGTGTGTGTTTGTGTTCGTTTGTGTCTCTGTCAGCCTGCCGGCGCTTTCGTTTGGTGGGTCGCATCATCTTTGTTTTCAGATATATTTTTCCTACGTGGAATGTTTCCCTCTATTATAACTATATATATATATATATCTAAAAACAAAAATGGTGTGGCTTGCCGGGCGAGAGCGCTGGCACGTCGATAGACACACAGACGGATACAAACATGCACACGGGGTTCGGGCTTTCGCGACAAACTGTTGCCTCGTCGGGAGGGGGGGGGGGGGGAGGGGTATGTGAGTTTTTTGGGGGTGGGGGGTGGGGGGTCGTTCCGGTCCCGGGAGCGGAGGGACTTGCCTTGGGGGGGGACGGGGGGGACGGGTGTGCACTCGTGCACACACACACATGTCTGTATATGTGTGGATGGATATATGTGTGTGTGTGTGTGTGTGTGCGAGTGTCTACCCGTCCTTTTTTCGCCCTAAGGTAAGTCTTTCCGCTCCCAGGATTGGAATGACTCCTTACCCTCTCCCTTAAAACTCACATCCTTTCGTCTTTCCCTCTCCTTCCCTCTCTCCTGATGAGGCAACAGTTTGTTGCGAAAGCTTGAATTTTGTGTGTATGTTTGTGTTCGTTTGTGTCTCTGTCGACCTGCCAGCACTTTCATTTGGTAAGTCACATCATCTTTGTATATATATATATATATATATATATATATATATATATATATATATATATATATATATATATATATATATACGAAATTCAAGATTTCGCAACAAACTGTTGCCTTATCAGGAAAGAGGGAAGGAGAGGGAAAGACGAAAGGATGTGGGTTTTAAGGGAGAGGGTAAGGAGTCATTTCAATCCCGGGAGCGGAAAGACTTACCTTGGGGGAAAAAAGGACAGGTATACACTCACACACACACACACACACACATATCCATCCGCATATACACAGACACAAGCAGACATTTGTAATACATGGGTTGGAAGAAAGTAATGATAACACTGCTGTAACGTGGAGGATGTTCATCATATAGCATTTCTGCTGTCTGATGAGTCTGTGAGGTTATGACCTGTTGGCCAACATGGAGTAACCTCTTCATGGCACATGCTACAACACAAGAGAACATATCACCTGTGTCATAGGATGGTTGTTGTGAGACATCAGCTGATGGTAATATGATGCCTTCCATCTCTGTGACCGAGCGAGGTGGCGCAGTGGTTAGACACTGGACTCGCATTCGGGAGGACGACGGTTCAATCCCGTGTCCGGCCATCCTGATTTAGGTTTTCCGTGATTTCCCTAAATCACTCCAGGCAAATGCCGGGGTGGTTCCTCTGAAAGGGCACGGCCGGTTTCCTTCCCCATCCTTCCCTAATCTGATGAGACCGATGACCATGCTGTCTGGTCTCCTTCCCCAAACAACCAACCAAATCCATCTCTGTGGGGAAAGGTGATAATGATGTGGGGCAGTCATACTGAGGGCATGTTATATGATATATGTCTGTCAATAAAGTTGGGTATGAATTATAACTATGTTGCCACTACTTTTTATCCAACCCATGTAAAATTACTTAACTTTGTTTCTGGAAGAGCATATCAATACAAATTAAAAGGGCAAGGCCAAAACAGAACCTTGGTGTTACCCTCACTTACTTTCTGAACTATACTTTTAGAACTCTGCGGAGACCTGAAAGTATCTATTGCTTAGCATGTTGCCAATTAAAATGGCTAGTTTCCAATGTGGAATGACCGTGATCAAGCTGAGTAGGGGACTGTCACACCAGGTGGCATCACAGGCTGCAGTTAGGTCTAAGAAGATCTGCATGTCTGTTTTCTGCTTCCAAAAGCAGTTTTTGATATGAGTTGCTATTTTTAGCCCATCCTCTTTCTTGTCTAACCCTGTTTGCTCTATAAGGAAGTGTTTGTTCATGGCTGAGCAGATTTGGTTACAAATGAGCCTCTCCAGAAGTTTGAACATGATGCCAAGGACAGCAACTGGGTGTTAGTTTTCAACTTTTGAGAAATATTAATTTGGCTTCAGTACAACAATGATCTTAGTTTTCCAGAAGAGAAGTGGCAGATGACCTATCATGATGGTTGAAAAGGTGCTCAGCTATTTGACAGTAGCAGGACCACAATGAAATAGAAGCCCATGGTAAATGTCATCAACAGCTGCTGCCTTTTTAGATTTCACATTGTTCATACCTTCCATGGTCACTTCCAATTGAAAAGGGATGGGAAACTACATCTACATCTACATACATACTATCCAAAACACCATGTGGAGCATGGTAGGGGGTACCCGCACCACTACTAGTCATTTCTTTTCCTGTTCCACTTGCAAAGAGATTGAGGGCAAAATGACTGTCTATAAGCCTCTGCACAAACTCTGATCTTTCTAATCTTATATTAATGGTCATTATGTGAAATGTACATTGGCAGCAGCAAAATCATTCTGTAGTCAGCCTCAAATGCCAGTTCTCTAAATTTTGTCAATAGTGCTCCTTGAAAAGACTGTTGCCTTTGCTCCAGTGTTCTGCATTTGAGCATCTCCATAATACTTGAATATTGTTTGAACCCTTCAGAAACAAATCTAGCAGCCTGCCTCTGAATTTCTTTTATATCTTCCTTTAATCTGACCTGGTACAGATCCCAAACAATTGAGCAGTATCCAACAATGGGTTGCACTCACGTCCTATAAGCAGAGTTCTTTACAAATGAACCACACTTTCCTAAAATTCTCCAATAAACTGAAGTCAACCTTTCACGTTCCCTACTACAATCCTTACATGCTCATTCCAAGTCATATTTCTTTGCAGTGTTACACCTAGATATTTAATCAATGTGACTCTGTCAAGCAGCACACTACTAATGCTGTATTCGAACATTATGAGTTTGTTTTTCCTACCCATTGGCATTAACTTACATTTTTCTACATTTAAAGCTAGCTGTGTTTCATCACACCAACTGGAAACTTTGTCTAACAAGGGGACCATCAGAAGTGTTAATAACAGATCTTGATGGGTCACGGATATGTTGTAGAGGGACATATCCTGAGTTTGAGGCTATCCGCATTTTTAGTGATGGGCCTTGCTTTTCAAGAAAATTGATTTTGAAGTTCACTGTGCACTTTAGTATGCCTAACATTAGCCATGTTCCAATCAAGGGAGCATGGCACATAGGTTAAGGTCTACAGCTACCATGCTGGAGATACTGTGTTTGGGTTCTTTCTGTATTTTTGCTTTTTTTAAAATCAGAATAGTGTGACACTTTTCTATTTTATTTTACAGAATATCAACAAACAGTGTAAATTGTGTGAAATTATTAAGAAGTTTAAATTGTGTACAT
The DNA here is from genome assembly GCF_023898315.1 of Schistocerca nitens. Classification (NCBI taxonomy): domain Eukaryota; kingdom Metazoa; phylum Arthropoda; class Insecta; order Orthoptera; family Acrididae; genus Schistocerca; species Schistocerca nitens. The sequence continues at coordinate 108,935,241 of NC_064621.1, read as the reverse complement.
TTGTCAAACAGAAAGTGGACTGTCCATGCAGACATCCTGTGCGAACTCTGTGTACTGTGACTGTGTATCACCCTAGTCACTGTCTTTTTTTGGCTATGGCGATATAATTTCATAATAAACAGAGTTTCCATGGACAGTCCTCTGTGTATTATGAACATGTGCTGCCATGGTCATGCAAACGGCAGTGACCTAACTCCTCAACTGCTGGTTTGCATTTGTCATCAATGTCCGTTGCTCCCAACATGTTGATAGTGCCGTGTGTGTCCAAAGAATACAGTGAAATGGACAACCCAAGTGTGTCTACAGAAGTGCAGCCAGAAGAAGATACATCATTGGTAGAGAAGTTGAATGAACAATCAAGGGACGAAATCACTAACACCATCAAATACACCAAAAAGCTGCTTCGCAATTTAAATCTTCTAACAAATGTACCATCCAGCATGATCTCTGAAAATTCAGTTGCAATTGGCAGTGAGGTATGTATTGCAATACAAGACCTGTTGGCCAGGAGATAGGTGGCAATGAATTAATGAACATCAATGAAGAAAATGAGGTGCACGAATATGAGATGGTAAGTTTCTCTTTTGTGTGAATGTTCTGTATCTTGCAGATGAATCGACATAATATAAAGCAGTACATGGGAGCAGAGGGAGATGGTAATTTCATAGACAATGAATTTGCACACGAGCCAGCATCAAAGTTAATGGATGAAAGAGAAACCTCTTTGAATGTAAATGAGCAATGTTTTCCGGTATCACTCTCAAAAACCCTGTGATCCTGTAAGACAGTAGCTTGTGTTTCAGTTGCTTTTATGACAAATATCATCCAGATTTCTGTTGTGGAATAGCAAGTGATGCAGTCGATAGCAAGTAAGATTTTGTAATAATGACATCAAAATTAAATTACTATGGCAAAAGTGAATATTTTTTAATAATTTCACACAGTGTACTCTTTTTGTTTTGAGCATGCAGTGAATTTCAAAATCAATTTTCTCAAAAACCAAGGCCCATCACTAAAAATGTGGGTAGCCTCTTACTCAGGGCATCTCCCTCTGTAACATCTGAGACACAGCAAATCCATTATTTATGCTTCTGATGGTCCCCTTGTAAGTCATCTTGTATCTTCCTACAGCCACTCAACAATGACACCTTCCCATACACCGCAGCATTATCAGAAAAGAGCTGCTGCTTACCCTGCCTGCCAGATCATTTCTGTCACACTTCTCTGGGGCACTCCTCATTATACCTTTGTCTCTGATGAATGTTCACCGTTGACATCAACACACTGGGTTCTGTTTCTTATGAGGGCTTCAAGACACTCACACAGTGGGAACATATTCTGTATACTTATACCTTTGTTAACAGTTGGCAGTGTAGCACCATGTCAGATACTTTATGGAAATCTAGAAACATGGAATCTGCCTGTTGCCCTTCCTTCATGGTTTGCAGAATCTCCTGTGAGAAAAGGGCAAGTTGAGTTTTTGCACAAGTGATGTTTTCTAAAAATGTGCCAATTTGTGGACAGAAGATTTTCCCTCTCAAGGAAATTTATTATATTCAAAGAGAGAATGTGTTCAAGGATTCTACAGCAAACCTATGTTAATGATATTGGTCTGTAGTTTTGTGGGTACCCTTCCTTTAACATTTCTTTTATATGGGAGTCACATGCACTCTTTTCCAGTTGCTTGGGACTTTGTGATATGTGAGCTAAGTAAAGACACATTGCTGTAGAGTACTATTTGTAAAACCAATCTGGAATTCCAGCAAGACCTGGCAAAACTCAGCTATTTGTGGAGCTGATGATGTAGTAGGAACTGTACTGTCTTCCCACTATCTTCAAATTCCTAAGAGGCCTGTAACTGTCTCCATTCCAGCTGGAAATGTATTATTTGTGGTAATCTCTCAGTATGCATCATTTTTCTGCACTTTTCAGTACTCCAATGAACCTGTCATAGTTAGTGAACATCATATTGACATCCATTTGCTTGGAAAATTGAGACCATTTGGCTTTTTTGGAGTTCTATTTTGATTTTTTACATGAGAATGATTGGATAATGCTGACAGTTTAAGAATTTGGCTAGGTCTCTGTAGCATACCTCATTGGGTGTGTTTGTGGGCTGTGTGGTAAAGCATAAAAAATGTTCGAATGTGTGTGAAATCTTATGGGACTTAACTGCTAAGGTCATCAGTCCCTAAGCTCACATACTACTTAAGCTAAATTATCCTAAGGACAAACACATACACCCATGCCCAAGGGAGGACTCGAACCTCAGCTGGGACCAGCCGCACACTACATGACAGCAGTGCCTTAGACTGCTTGGCTAATCCAGCATGGTGGTAAAGCATAGGGCAGGGGATGTGTTGTATGATGTCAGCAGTAAACAATGCGTGGCAGCTTGAGATCTCAACCCAGCTTCCAGTAATCTGTTCCTGACGGTTTGTGAGATTGCTCTACCTCTAGCCTGCACTATGATTTGTACTGTTGCTAGCTTTCTATTCACCAAAGCCAGTCAAATAATCTTATGATCTTCTCATTGTGTGGTCTTTCTGAGTGGAGATGTGCATACACTTCTTGCCACATTGCAGTCCAGAGTCCATATTGCCACCACTCATCTTGCACCAATTGCACTTTTCTATCTGTCAATGGTCTCTCCGTTGGTACCATGCTCCATAATGTGTCTCACTCTAATGATTCAACCTTCCTCAAAACCTGAAAGATGGTCATAAGCTGCATGTGCATGTCTGCTGGCTGCACTGTGTTGTGATATCCAACTGAAAAGTTACAGCAATACTAGACACATCCAGTAGCCATCATGTACCAACACAATTCTTCATCTGTAAGAATAATTATTTTTTCAGATTGAAAGTAAGCTTGTGTAGGTATGAAATTGTAATCAATATACTCAACAGGCATGGAAATACTGCAGTGTGAGCTTGGTAGTGTTTGATCAAGGTGTTCATGGAGTAATACTTCACATTTTCATCAGTATAACTTGACACTTCTTTTACAACCATTCATTTTGTTGAAGTTATGTGCAAAACAAAATTACACAGTCTGGTTATTCAATTAGTCTATGCTAAAGAAATGCTAAACAGACAGCCCCCAACAAGATCTTCCATATAAAACTGATAAGATGAAAATTGCTTCAGTGTTTCTCATTATTACAAAATTCAGGCCCATATAAATTCATTACATTGTAGCTCTTTTAAAAGCTTTTTTATGTTATAATTCTTGATTTCTACTTATAATTAACAATATTGCAACTTCTTATGAACTTAATATTTTTTGTCACACACACACACACACACACACACACACACACACACACACACACACAGGGTGTCAAGAAGCAATCCGAAAAGCTTGTGAGGATGTTTTATGGTAGGTTGTTCTGAGAAATAATTGTTTAGGAAAAATGATGTGTTGTGCTGTTTCTGGCTTCATTATTGAAGTTAGCTAATCAGGACATTATGTGCACAAAGTCAAGTGGCCCACCAAAGTCATTACTGTCATTTGTTCTCATACCATAGATGGTAGTGCAGCAGACTGCTCAGTTTTTTGCTTGGGTTCAGTTCTTAGTACTATCCCATGACCAAGTTGTGTATTGTTCTCTTGTTTGATTTTAGGAAACCAAACGAAGAAAACATTTGGCGACACCATCTTGGTAGGCCACCTGCATTTGCATGCATAACGGCATGATTTACACAGTGTGTATGTGTGATGTCTATTTTGTTTGTGAAGTACATAACAATAAAAATATAGCACACATTACATCAGATACACAAAAACAATAAAAGATCATTTATTTGCGATACTGAACTATTCCTATATGAACAAAAAATTATCATACACCAGGGAGAGCACAAGGGAACAATTGACAGGAATGGGGGAAAGAAATACAGTAGAAGAAGAATGGGTAGCTCTGAGGGATGAAGTAGTGAAGGCAGCAGAGGATCAAGTAGGTAAAAAGACGAGGGCTAATAGAAATCCTTGGGTAACAGAAGAAATATTGAATTTAATTGATGAAAGGAGAAAATATAAAAATGCAGTAAATGAAGCAGGCAAAAGGGAATACAAACGCCTCAAAAATGAGATCGACAGGAAGTGCAAAATGGCTAAGCAGGGATGGCTAGAGGACAAATCTAAGGATGTAGAGGCTTGTCTCACTAGGGGTAAGATAGATACTGCCTACAGGAAAATTAAAGAGACCTTTGGAGAGAAGAGAACCATTTGTATGAATATCAAGAGCTCAGATGGCAACCCAGTTCTAAGCAAAGAAGGGAAGGCAGAAAGGTGGAAGGAGTATATAGAGGGTTTATACAAGGGCGATGTACTTGAGGACAGTATTATGGAAATGGAAGAGGATGTAGATGAAGATGAAATGGGAGATAAGATACTGCGTGAAGAGTTTGACAGAGCACTGAAAGACCTGAGTCGAAACAAGGCCCCCGGAGTAGACAACATTCCATTGGAACTACTGATGGCCCTGGGAGAGCCAGTCATGACAAAACTCTACCATCTGGTGAGCAAGATGTATGAGACAGGCGAAATACCCACAGACTTCAAGAAGAATATAATAATTCCAATACCAAAGAAAGCAGGTGTTGACAGATGTGAAAATTACCGAACTATCAGTTTAATAAGTCACAGCTGCAAAATACTAACGCGAATTCTTTACAGACGAATGGAAAAACTGGTAGAAGCGAACCTCGGGGAAGATCAGTTTGGATTCCGTAGAAATGTTGGAACACGTGATGCAATACTAACCTTACGACTTATCTTAGAAGAAAGATTAAGGAAAGGCAAACCTACATTTCTAGCATTTGTAGACTTAGAGAAAGCTTTTGACAACGTTAACTGGAATACTCTCTTTCAAATTCTGAAGGTGGCAGGGGTAAAATACAGGGAGCGAAAGGCTATTTACAATTTGTACAGAAACCAGATGGCAGTTATAAGAGTTGAGGGGCATGAAAGGGAAGCAGTGGTTGGGAAAGGAGTGAGACAGGGTTGTAGCCTCTCCCCGATGTTATTCAATCTGTATATCGAGCAAGCAGTAAAGGAAACAAAAGAAAAATTCGGAGTAGGTATTAAAATTCATGGAAAAGGAGTAAAAACTTTGAGGTTCGCCGATGACATTGTAATTCTGTCAGAGACAGCAAAGGACTTGGAAGAGCAGTTGAACGGAATGGACAGTGTCTTGAAAGGAGGATATAAGATGAACATCAACAAAAGCAAAACGAGGATAATGGAATGTAGTCAGATTAAATCGGGTGATGCTGAGGGGATTAGATTAGAAAATGAGACACTTAAAGTAGTAAAGGAGTTTTGCTATTTAGGGAGTAAAATAACTGATGATGGTCGAAGTAGAGAGGATATAAAATGTAGACTGGCAATGACAGGGAAATCGTTTCTGAAGAAGAGAAATTTGTTAACATCGAGTACAGATTTAAGTGTCAGGAAGTCGTTTCTGAAAGTATTTGTATGGAGTGTAGCCATGTATGGAAGTGAAACATGGACGATAACCAGTTTGGACAAGAAGAGAATAGAAGCTTTTGAAATGTGGTGCTACAGAAGAATGCTGAAGATAAGGTGGGTAGATCACGTAACTAATGAGGAGGTATTGAATAGGATTGGGGAGAAGAGAAGTTTGTGGCACAACTTGACTAGAAGAAGGGATCGGTTGGTAGGACATGTTTTGAGGCATCAAGGGATCACAAATTTAGCATTGGAGGGCAGCGTGGAGGGTAAAAATCATAGAGGGAGACCAAGAGATCAATACACTAAGCAGATTCAGAAGGATGTAGGTTGCAGTAGATACTGGGAGATGAAGAAGCTTGCACAGGATAGAGTAGCATGGAGAGCTGCATCAAACCAGTCTCAGGACTGAAGACCACAACAACAACAACACCTTTCTGTTATCCTGAAGGTTTTATTGCACAACTGCACACAAAAAATATCATTTTTTGCACATTTCCATAAACATTTCAGGCCCACACATGTCTTGTCCTTTGTGGCTGTCTATGGAAAAATTGTCATGCCATAAAACACACAGAAAAAGATGAATATTTCAAATTACAAATGTCTTGTTTTGATAGTTACATTAAAGTTAAGAAATGTCATGAGCTATGTGACAGAGAACTATGCTGTCCATTTCCTGTGGACAAGAAGTTACCAAAAATTTAAGAAAAGCACTGGCAAATGTTTGTATGGTTCTGTATATATACTTTTTACATGCTCTACTTATTACAGATAGACAATCTGACCTCCTCCAGCAATTAACCCTTTCAGAGCTGAAATTTTTTCTGGTGTAAGGAAATTTTATCTTTATGTGGTAACACTCTTAGGTGATTTATTAATTATTTTAGATGTGAGCTCTATACAAAAATATGTATCCATTTTCAAAACCTACTTTGTGCTCTGGGTATTATTTTATGGACTTATAGGAAGTGTACTCAGGATGATAGTTATGTATGATAACATCTAACAGGTCATACAATTCCATATGAATATATTTTATTGTCCTGTGAGGTACAAAGCATGTTGTCACTAACATTAATCAGAGCAAACTAACTGTATGTCCAGAGAGCTGAGTTGAGCTACCTCAGGACAACTTATTGTTTCGGGCAACTCCATGGAGCTATGTCCCCACATACTGTGATAACTAGTTATAAAATATTCTCTGTTGTAATAAATAGTAAAATGATCATTCAATAAATACCATGCAAAATAACAGTATTCAATTATACAGTGGAATGTAGCAAACCAACCACATCTGTGTATTCTGGTCATCATGAGCTGCTGAGCACTGCTACACTGACTTGCTGATATTTTCATATGATGCCCAACATTGGCATCACTTGCACATCATGAAAAGGGTGAACATTCAAAAACGTGTACCTCAAATTTCCATTGGGGAAAAAATACTTCTGCTGCAACTGTGGCACAGTAAAAAGCAATGTACACAATGTACACAAAGGGTCTGAAAGGGATAAGACTCAATTAGACTCACAAAAATTGTTCTTCAAGCTGCCAAAAGTGTCATGGTAAAACAAAAGTAAAGTTAAAAACTTTTAAATGTGGTTCACAGAGTATGACAACATGTGAGAGGCGATCAGTGCATTTTGTTCACCATATTAAGTAACAGGCTGCCTTTGGTAACAATAATAACATACAGAATAACTATAAATTGATGGTTGTCATCCCTCACACACAAAGAAACAGTATTCATAATCTGCACAGGTACTGAAAGTAATCCAAATATATCTTATGAACTAATATAAAATTTGTATGTTTCTTTGTTTAATAGAACAAATCACATGTGAGTATGGTCAGTATTATTAACACATAGCTATGGAGCGATGCTGAAGTAATTATGTATTTTTAAAGCAACATGCAACTATCAGAATGTGTTTCCAAAATCACATCAGAAAGTAGTGAAAGAAAACTCTGCAGATTTGTAACATCTGTTAATTGCAGACGAACTTCAAAGTCAGAAACTAATTATTACATCTACAATAGTGTTCCTCTTTGAGGCAAAAACTTAAAGTGACATAAGGAGACATCACAGAAAGCATTTGACAAATATTCAGCAGAGGGTGAGAAAGGTGAGTCCAGGTAGAAGTCTAGGTACAGACTGCTTAGATCAGGTAGACACAATGGGCAATAATGACATAGTGCTCAGCTCGGTATGTAGCAAGCATAACTGTAGCAGCCAGAGGGTTAAATAATAACAAACTATACAGTGGTAGAGATACATTATTAACTATGAGTGTTATGAAAAAACATTCTTTTACACATCACAAATTGAACTGATAATGTCTCATTTATGTCCACATACATGAATTACCAGCAGTTAACATACAAAAATAGATAATTATCTCTTTATTTAAGAAGAAGCAATATTCTTGATTGGAGATGCACAGGTATCAGACAATTGTGGTGGCATCATACGTTCCACTACCTCATTGTTGTGTCAGCTGGAGCTAAAAAAATCACTAATTCAAAACTCTCATATATACATAATTTAATTGGATAGATGAAGAAACTAATCAGCTAGTGGTGGTAGAACACACACATAAAAGAAGGTTAGAAGGTTGTAATTTGACAATCTTTTGGAGCCAGTGGCTCCTTCTTCAGGCAGAAAGGTTGAAGGGGAAGGAAGAGGAGTGAAGGAAAAGAATTGGAGAGGTCTAGGAAAAGGGGTAGATTTTGGGAAAGTCACCCAGAACCACAGGTCAGGGGAGAGTTACAGCATGGGATGAGAAGAAAAGATTGATTGTTGGGAACTGCATTGGATGATATTTGAAAACCTGAGAGCTTAAAGGTGGAAGACAGGGAAATATGCAAGACAGAGGTCACTGCAGTGTAATCTCTATCTTGCATATTACCCTGACTTCCTGATTGCTACTCACCATACTGAGGAGATGTTGAGTCACAGACAGCCACAAGAAAAAGATAGCTAAAAATGTGAGCTTTTGGTAAAAGGCATTCTTTTAAAGTAGACAAAGCACACACATTCATGCAAGCACAACTCACACACACACACACACACACATATGACTGCTGTCTCTGGCCTCATTGGCACAACCAAAGTATTGCTAAAGATGTGGTCTTTTGGCCTAAAGACCATCTTCTAAGGTAAGCAGCATACACACACACACACACACACACACACACACACACACACACACATTCATGCAAACACAAATCACACACACATGACCATTGCCTCTGGCCACCAAGCTCACTTGTATAGCAGTCTTTTTGTGTGTCTGTCTGTGATTCAGCATCTCCTCTATATGGTGAATACCAATATTGTCATTATTCCATCCTGGATATTCTATTGTTTGTTTTGGAATTTTATAACATATTCTGAGTATGTACTTGGATATAGATTTTTTATGGCTTATGGTAATTCCATTACAGTACATTATATAACTTTTACACTCAGATATTTGTGATAATCACTCTAGATCATCTTCAAGTCTAAGTAATTGCTTCAGCAACATGTCTTGTTCACTCTGTGTACTCTGATATGGTGTTTTGAGTAGACAAGATGTGTTGTTGATGCCATTATGTAGGCCTGAAGATGATCCAGAGTGATCAAAACATGTAATGAAATTAAAAAATTGTGCAAGTGAGAATTGTCTTAATTATTTATATTAAAATGATAAATTTTACATACATAAAAATGTGATGACATTTATTCAGTGAAAATTTTCATTGGTTGGATAATTCAAACCAATTTATGTAAGAAAATAACTACAGGAGTGTTTGATGGAGTGGATAAAAGTGATGTACTAAGAACTGATCACCAGTTATAAACGAGAACTCATTAGAAGGAAAGTTCTTTGCGAACTGCATATTTTGCTTTGTTTCAAGATGTGTTATGTATTTGTAAGAATCAACTATGTAATTATATTCCATATGTGTGCACTCATGCAGAAGTTTTGCTGTTGTATTTCAGTTGATGCTAATCGTGTAAAGTTGGATATCGTTGATGGCGATCCATCATCCGACTATATAAATGCATCTTTTATTCAGGTAATTTTCTGTTATTTCAACAAGAAACTACCATAAATAAATTATTTAATATTTGATGACAATATTATGAAAAGGGTAGACTGCTACTTACCAATAGAGGAGATGCTGAATCACAGACAGGCACACAAAGAGACTGCTGTAAATACGAGCTTCTGGCCAAAAGGCCTTCTTTTAACGTAGAATATGTACACACATTCATGCAAAAACAACTTGCATACACTCACCATTGTGTGTGGCCAAAGAGGCTGTGGCTTTCAATTAAGAGATAGAGACATATAAACTGAAACAAGCAGTTGGGATAATAATATGAATAAAGTGGCTATGTTGTATTTAACACAAGACATTACCCAGATATTGTGTTTGACTTTTAAAACAATTGTAAAATGTCCAGAAATACGTATCTTAACAGGAAGAAGATATCAAGGTAGAAATGGCATAAGTATGAAGGACTTCTATAAATCCCTGAACTGACATCTAGGGAGAGGAACTGAAGACTAGAAAAATCTGAATGAATATTGGTGGCTCATAACCAAAGTAATGCACTCCTCCAGCTGCCACTTGTAACTCTACCAACCTCTCTTTAATAATGAATCCAAAAGTCAAACTGATATGATCTAAGCAGTGTTTCTACTGTAATAAACATAGTTTTTAATACTCTGTGCAGTATTGTGATGAGTGGAAGTTACACCAAAAAATTATACATTACTTGTTGTTTTTGTTGCTGCCTCCACCTTGTTGAATTCTTCTTTAAAAGTTTGTGTGATTCTGTATTTGCATGTGGAAACTATGTAAATAAAAGATTCAGGTGTATTTTCAATTTTATCATCATTTATTTGTTCTTCACAGGATATAAACAGCATTTCCAAAAGACTGACTGTTCAAAGCACATCAAGACAAAACACTGATATAAAAACACTAAGATAAAAAACTGGGCTAAAAAAACTGCAGCAGTAGGCACACATACCCACACGCACACACACACTCACACAAGTGCAACTTGCACACACATCTGCAGTCTCAGAGAGCTGAAACTACCAGCTCTCTGAGACTGCAGACGTGTGTGCAAGTTGCGCTTGTGTGAGTGAGTGTGTGTGTGTGTGTGTGTGTGTGTGTGTGTGTGTGTGTGTGTGTCTACTGCTGACAAAGGCCTTAATAACCGAAAGCTATGATTGTGTGAATCTTTTTATTGTTCCTATCGTGACTTAGCATCTCTGCTGTATGGTGACTAGCAACTGTCCTTCTCTTAAGTTATATAAACTTGTATATAAGTCTTATTATGTTTGAAAAACTTACTCCTCTTGTTTCTTACTGTATCATCCGTCGTCATAGCTGATGAAATGTGTGTCCACACATCAACTACTGTTGTTGTTGTTGTTGTGGTCTTCAGTCCTGAGACTGGTTTGATGCAGCTCTCCATGCTACTCTATCCTGTGCAAGCTTCTTCATCTCCCAGTACCTACTGCAACCTACATCCTTCTGAATCTGCTTAGTGTATGCATCTCTTGGTCTCCCCCTACGATTTTTACCCTCCACGCTGCCCTCCAATACTAAATTGGTGATCCCTTGATGCCTCAGAACATGTCCTACCAACCGATCCCTTCTTCTGGTCAAGTTGTGCCACAAACTCCTCTTCTCCCCAATCCGATTCAGTACCTCCTCATTAGTTATGTGATCTACCCATCTAATCTTCAGCATTCTTCTGTAGCACCACATTTCGAAAGCTTCTATTCTCTTCTTGTCCAAACTATTTATCGTCCATGTTTCACTTCCATACATGGCTACACTCCATACAAATACTTTCAGAAAAGACTTCCTGACACTTAAATCTATACTCGATGTTAACAAATTTCTCTTCTTCAGAAACGCTTTCCTTGCCATTGCCAGTCTACATTTTATATCCTCTCTACTTCGACCATCATCGGTTATTTTGCTCCCCAAATAGCAAAACTCCTTTACTACTTTAAGTGTCTCATTTCCTAATCTAATACCCTCAACATCACCCGACTTACTTCGACTACATTCCATTATCCTCGTTTTGCTTTTGTTGATGTTCATCTTATATCCTCCCTTCAAGACACCATCCATTCCGTTCAACTGCTCTTCCAAGTCCTTTGCTGTCTCTGACAGAATTACAATGTCATCGGCGAACCTCAAAGTTTTTATTTCTTCTCCATGGATTTTAATACCTACTCCGAATTTTTCTTTTGTTTCCTTCACTGCTTGCTCAATATACAGATTGAATAACATCGGGGAGAGGCTACAACCCTGTCTTACTCCCTTCCCAACTGCTGCTTCCCTTTCGTGTCCCTCGACTCTTATAACTGCCATCTGGTTTCTGTACAAATTGTAAATAGCCTTTCGCTCCCTGTATTTTACCCCTGCCACCTTTAGAATTTGAAAGAGAGTGTTCCAGTCAACATTGTCAAAAGCTTTCTCTAAGTCTACAAATGCTAGAAACGTAGGCTTGCCTTTTCTTAATCTTTCTTCTAAGATAAGTCGTAAGGTCAGTATTGCCTCACGTGTTCCAGTATTTCTACGGAATCCAAACTGATCTTCCCCGAGGTCGGCTTCTACCAGTTTTTCCATTCGTCTGTAAAGAATTCGTGTTAGTATTTTGCAGCTGTGGCTTATTAAACTGATTGTTCGGTAATTCTCACATCTGTCAACACCTGCTTTCTTTGGTATTGGAATTATTATATTCTTCTTGAAGTCTGAGGGTATTTCGCCTGTTTCATACATCTTGCTCACCAGATGGTAGAGCTTTGTCAGGACTGGCTCTCCCAAGGCCGTCAGTAGTTCCAATGGAATGTTGTCTACTCCGGGGGCCTTGTTTCGACTCAGGTCTTTCAGTGCTCTGTCAAACTCTTCACGCAGTATCTTATCTCCCATTTGATCTTCATCTACATCCTCTTCCATTTCCATAATATTGTCCTCAAGTACATCGCCCTTGTATAGACCCTCTATATACTCCTTCCACCTTTCTGCTTTCCCTTCTTTGCTTAGAACTGGGTTCCCATCTGAGCTCTTGATGTTCATAGAAGTGGTTCTCTTATCTCCAAAGGTCTCTTTAATTTTCCTGTAGGCAGTATCTATCTTACCCCTAGTGAGATAAGCCTCTACATCCTTACATTTGTCCTCTAGCCATCCCTGCTTAGCCATTTTGCACTTCCTGTCAATCTCATTTTTGAGACGTTTGTATTCCTTTTTGCCTGCTTCATTTACTGCATTTTTATATTTTCTCCTTTCATCAATTAAACTCAATATTTCTTCTGTTACCCAAGGATTTCTACTAGCCCTCGTCTTTTTACCTACTTTATCCTCTGCTGCCTTCACTACTTCATCCCTCAAAGCTACCCATTCTTCTTCTACTGTGTTTCTTTCCCCCATTCCAGTCAATTGTTCCCTTATGCTCTCCCTGAAACTCTGTACAACCTCTGGTTCTTTCAGTTTATCCAGGTCCCATCTCCTTAAATTCCCACCTTTTTGCAGTTTCTTCAGTTTTAATCTACAGGTCATAACCAATAGATTGTGGTCAGAGTCCACATCTGCCCCTGGAAATGTCTTACAATTTAAAACCTGGTTCCTAAATCTCTGTCTTACCATTATATAATCTATCTGATACCTTTTAGTATCTCCAGGGTTCTTCCATGTATACAACCTTCTATCATGATTCTTAAACCAAGTGTTAGCTATGATTAAGTTGTGCTCTGTGCAAAATTCTACCAGGCGGCTTCCTCTTTCATTTCTTAGCCCCAATCCATATTCACCTACTACGTTTCCTTCTCTCCCTTTTCCTACACTCGAATTCCAGTCACCCATGACTATTAAATTTTCGTCTCCCTTCACTATCTGAATAATTTCTTTTATTTCATCATACATTTCTTCAATTTCTTCGTCATCAGCAGAGCTAGTTGGCATATAAACTTGTACTACTGTAGTAGGTGTGGGCTTCGTATCTATCTTGGCCACAATAATGCGTTCACTAAGCTGTTTGTAGTAGCTTACCCGCGTTGCTATTTTCCTATTCATTATTAAACCTACTCCTGCATTACCCATATTTGACTTTGTGTTTATAACCCTGTAGTCGCCTGACCAGAAGTCTTGTTCCTCCCGCCACCGAACTTCACTAATTCCCACTATATCTAACTTTAACCTATCCATTTCCCTTTTCAAATTTTCTAACTTACCTGCCCGATTAAGGGACCTGACATTCCACGCTCCGATCCGTAGAACGCCAGTTTTCTTTCTCCTGATAACGACATCCTCTTGAGTAGTCCCCGCCCGGAGATCCGAATGGGGGACTATTTTACCTCCGGAATATTTTACCCAAGAGGACGCCATCATCATTTAATCATACAGTAAAGCTGCATGCCCTCGGGAAAAATTACGGCCGTAGTTTCCCCTTGCTTTCAGCCGTTCGCAGTACCAGCACAGCAAGGCCGTTTTGGTTATTGTTACAAGGCCAGATCAGTCAATCATCCAGACTGTTGCCCTTGCAACTACTGAAAAGGCTGCTGCCCCTCTTCAGGAACCACACGTTTGTCTGGCCTCTCAACAGATACCCCTCCGTTGTGGTTGTACCCACGGTACGGCTATCTGTATCGCTGAGGCACGCAAGCCTCCCCACCAACGGCAAGGTCCATGGTTCATGGGGGGGGCAACTACTGTTGTGGCTTGTATATTGTTTTAAATCATCTTTTATATCACCCTTTCATTCTTATCTTCTCACATACTCTTGAAATCATTTCCAAATAAGTTAGTTAGTTTGAGATATTTTGCATTTTTACTGTAACATTTGCTTGAAACTCCAACTTTGTCTTTAATAGCTTCTTTGTTCTACTTTAGATTTTTCTTGTGTTTTGCTTCCCTCATATACACAAAACCTTTTGTGCAGTTTTGACATTTTGTTGATGTAGGGCCAGCAACCATTTTTTTTAAATTAAGAGTTTATTACTTCTGTCACAGTTGTAGTACATGTATTTTAATGGCTAGTTTCAAACTGACTGGGCCATCCTCAAGTCTGAGCTACTGAGGCAGCACTGCAGTGGTTTGAAGCTAATCACCAAAATATACGTACTGCAACTGTAAAAATGTTAAGAAATGATAGTTGCTACTCACGATGCAGTGGAGATGCTGAGTTACAGGTAGGCACAACAAAAAGAATGTCAGAAAGTGAGCTTTCAGACAGCAAGGCCTTTGTTGGAAATAGAAAACATACACAAACACTTATGCAAATGCAACTCACACACATATAAACACAGTCTCTAGCTGCTGAAGCCTGACAGCAGTGCATATTTGGAGAAGCAACCAGGTGGTGGGGGTAAGAAGGAGGCTGGGACTGGTAGGGGGAGGGATAGAAAGTAGGGGTGGGAATGGTAAAGTGCTGCTTGTGGGAGCATACAGGGGCGAGGTGGAGAGAGGACAGGGCAGCTAAGTGTAGTGGGGATGTTGGACAGAGGGTAAAATTGGGGGGTTAGTAGAAAAGGAGAGAAGTAAAAAGATTGTGGGTGAACTGGTGGAACAGAGGGCTGTGCAGTGCCAGAATTGGAACAGAGAAGGGGCTAGTTGGGTAAAGACAATGACCAATGAAGGTTGAGGCCAGGAAGGTTACGGGAACATAGGATATATTGCAGGAAGAGTTCCGCTGGGCACATTTCAGAAAAGTTGGTGTTGGTGGGAAGGATCCAGATGGAAAATACTGTGAAGCAGTCATTGAAATGAAGAATATCATGTTGGGTGGCATGCTCAGCAACATGGTGGTTCAACTGTTCCTTGGCCACAGTTTGTCGATGGCCTTTCATGCAGACAGAGAACTTGTTGTGTCTCATGCCCACGAATGCAACACAGTGGTTGCAGCTTAGCTTGTAGATTACATGACTGGTTTTACAGGTAACCTTGCCTTTGATGAGATAGATGATGCTTTTGACTGGACTGGAGTTGGTGGTGGTGAGAGGATGTATGGGACAGGTCTTGCATCTAGGTTTATTACAGGGATATGAGGCAAGGGGTTGGGAGAAGGGGTTGTCTAGAGATGGACAAGGATATTGCATATGTTTGATAGGTGGTGGAATGTCACTGTTGGAGAGGTGGGATTGATAGTGGATAGGACATTCCTCATTTCAGGGCATGATGAATGGTAGTCGAAATCCTGGCAGATAATATGATTCAGTTGTCCAGTCCTGGGTGGTACTGAGTCAAGAGGGGAATGTTCCTCTGTGGCCAGATGGTGGGACTTTGGGAGGTGGTGAGTGACTGGAGAGATAAGGCTCAGATGTGCTTTTTTACAAAGTTGAGAGAGTAATTACAGTCTGCGAATAGGTTGGCATAGGATGGTGCCATGTGGGTGCCCATAGCCATACCCTGGATTTGTTTGTACATAATAGCTTCAAAGAAGAAGTAGTTATGGGTGAGGATATAGTTGGTCACAGTGACTAGGAAGGAGGTTGTAGGTTTGGAATCTGTCAGAAATTGGGAAAGACAATGTTCAATAGCAGTAAGGCCTTGGGCATTAGAGATGATAGTGTAAAGGGAGGTGGCATCAACAGCAGTGAACAAGGCACCATGTAGTAAAGGAACAGCAACTGTGGGGAATAAATGGAGGAGATGGTTGGTATCTTTTATATAGGAGGGTAAGTTGTCAGTAATATGCTGAAGGTGTTGGTCTACGAGAGTAGAGATTCTTTCAGTGGGGGTACAGTAACTGGCCACAGTGGGGTGTCCTAAGTGGTTGCGTTTATGGACTTCACAAAGTATGTAGAATGTAGTGTGGGGTGTAGTAGGGGTGAGGTGAGAGATGGACTCCAGGGAAAGGTTCTGGGATGGGCCTAAGGATTTGAGGAGAGATTGGAGATCCTGCTGGATTTCTGGAATTGGGTCACTGTGGCAGGGTTTGTAGGTGAATGAATCTGACAGCTGGTGGAGACCTTCTGTCAGGTGGTCCTAGCAGTTCAAAACAACAGTAGTGGAGTCTGTGTCAACAGGTAGGATTATGTTGGAATCAGTTTTTACTTGGTGGATTGCAGTTCTTTCTGTTAGTTTGCTTACTTAGGGATCTGGGGAATGGTGGTGAGGCTAGGTTTGAGGTTACGAAATTCTGGAAAGTTAACAGGGGGTGATATTGAGCGCAGTAGGAATGGTTCACAGTTGGATGGAGGAGTGGACTGAGTCAGGAATTGTTCAGCATTGGTCTTTGGCTGAATTTGGGAGTGGGGCAGAATGTGAGATCTTAGGAAAGGGCTTACACATATGTGACGCTAAGGTTGTTGGAGGAAATGTTCGTGAGTGTGTTTTGGGACTGTTTAGGTTCTGGATTTTGTATAGTGGTGGGAAGGAGTTTTTGAGAGGGGGGGGGGGGGTGAATGTAGAAAGTCTGTGAGACAGGGTTTGTCAGCTATGAGGAGATGTGGGGGATGATTGGCGGTTGTTGTGGAGGTGGTGGATAGTGGTAGTTCATGGTGGGTATAGGAAAAGGGTAGAGAGTTTTTTAAGGTGACATTGAGCATGTTGATCAGGTTCCTGGACAATTTCCTAGTATTGCTGCATTCTATCCTGGATTTATCATTGTTTCAGTTTGTTCTGCAACTATAACAGATTTGTAATAAATTAGTCATGAAAACCTTTTGTTGTATGTATTAGTATGTTTGATAAATAATTATCCCTTTCCTCTAAATTCTGCATTAATGAAATGCTGAACATGCTGCTTAATTTGATCATTTATACTTCACTATACTGAAGTAAATACTCATAGTGTACCTTTCTGAAATCCTCTCTTATGACTCTCTTCCTTCTAGCATTGTTTCAAATTTTACTCTATATCTTACAAGTCTATAATCACTTGCAATTCTAAATGGGTTTAGGACCATCATCATATTCTATAGTATTTGATCATAATAATCAAAAGACAATATCAGAAAAAGATGACCAATTCCGCTGAAGAAATCTCAGGGGCTAATATAATACTTTCGGAAGACAATACAGCTGTCTTCCACCCCCTCCAACTTTACATTAATGTTGACAACTGAGGACAGAGAAATGACAGAATCTTTCAATAAGCTTTTAACTTTCAAGAACTCAGGAAACTTTTGAAAATCAATACAAACCTTCAAATATGTATGATTTTAAACTGCCTGGTATTCACTGATGGCCTTTCTCTCCTGTCCAACAACATTCTGGAAACCTGTCAACAAGTAAATTACTACAGGAAATAACATAGAAACTCAGGTCTAGCATATCATTTGGGAGTGGAGGATGGACTGCATTTTCTTAGTATTCTACCAATTAGCTTAAATCTTCCACCTGTTCCCCCCACCCCCCTCTCCAGCCCTGTCACAATTCTTAACTGATTCACCTCTTGCACCCAAACATGCCTGTTGTTGTTGTTGTGGTCTTCAGGGCCTGAGACTGGTTTGATGCAGCTCTCCATGCTACTCTATCCTGTGCAAGCTTCTTCATCTCCCAGTAACTACTGCAAACTACATCCTTCTGAATCTGCTTAGTGTATTCATATCTTGGTCTCCCTTTACAATTTTTACCCTCCACGCTGCCATCCAGTACTAAATTGGTGATCCCTTGATGCCTCAGAACATGTCCTACCAACCGATCCCTTCTTCTAGTCAAGTTGTGCCACAAACTTCTCTTCTCCCCAATCCTATTCAGTACCTCCTCATTAGTTATGTGATCTACCCATCTAATCTTCAGCATTCTTCTGTAGCACCACATCTCAAAAGATTCTATTCTCTTCTTGTCCAAACTATTTATCATCCATGTTTCACTTCCATACATGGCTACACTCCATACAAATACTTTCAGAAATGACTTCCTGACACTTAAATCTATACTCGATGTTAACAAATTTCTCTTCTTCAGAAATGCCTTCCTTGCCATTGCCAGTCTACATTTTATATCCTCTCTACTTCGACCATCATCAGTTATTTTGCTCCCCAAATAGCAAAACTCCTTTACTATTTTAAGTGTCTCATTTCCTAATCTAATTCCCTGAGCATTACCCGACTTAATTTGACTAAATTCCATTATCCTCGTCTTGCTTTTGTTGATGTTCATCTTATATCCTCCTTTCAAGACACTATCCATTCCGTTCAACTGCTCTTCCAAGTATGTTGCTGTCTCTGACAGAATTACAATGTCATTGGCAAACCTCAAAGTTTTTATTTCTTCTTTATGGATTTTAATACCTACTCCAAATTTTTCTTTTGTTTCCTTCACTGCCTGCTCAATATACAGATTGAATAACATCAGGGAGAGGCTACAACCCTGTCTCACTCCCTTCCCATCCACTGCTTCCCTTTCATGTCCCTCGACTCTTATAACTGCCATCTGGTTTCTGTACAAATTGTAAATAGCCTTTCGCTCCCTGTATTTTACCCTCGCCACCTTCAGAATTTGAAAGAGAGTATTCCAGTCAACATTATCAAAAGCTTTCTCTAAGTCTACAAATGCTAGAAATGTAGGTTTGCCTTTCCTTGATCTTCCCCGACGTTGGTTTTACTAGTTTTTCCATTCCTCTGTAAAGAATTCGCATTAGTATTTTGCAGTTGTGACTTATTAAACTGATAGCTCGATAATTTTCACAACTGTCAACACCTACTATCTTTGGGATTGGAATTATTATATTCTTCTTGAAGTCTGAGGGAATTTCGCCTGTCTCATATATCTTGCTCACCAGATGGTAGAATTTTGTCAGGACTGGCTCTCCCAAGGCTGTCAGTAGTTCTAATGGAATGTTGTCTATGCCTGGGGCCTTCTTTTGACTCAGGTCTTTCAGTGCTCTGTCAAACTCTTCACGCAGTATCGTATCTCCCATTTCATCTTCATCTACATCCTCTTCCATTTCCATAATATTGTCCTCAAGTATATCACCCTTGTACAGACCCTTTATATACTCCTTCCACCTTTCTGCTTTCCCTTCTTTGCTTAGAACTGGGTTTCCATCTGAGCTCTTGATATTCATACAAGTTGTTCTCTTTTCTCCAAAGGTCTTTTTAATTTTCCTGTAGGCAGTTTCTATCTTACCCCTAGTGAGATAAGCCTCTACATCCTTACATTTGTCCTCTGGCCAACCCTGCTTAGCCGTTTTGCACTTCCTGTCGATCTCATTTTTGAGACGTTTGTACTCCTTTTTGCCTGCTTCATTTACTGCATTTTTATATTTTCTCCTTTCATCAATTAAGTTCAATATTTCTTCTGTTACCCAAGGATTTCTAGTAGCCCTCATCTCTTTACCTACTTTATCCTCTGCTGCCTTCACTACTTCATCCCTCAAAGCTACCCATTCTTCTTCTACTGTATTTCTTTCCCCCATTCCTGTCAATTGTTCCCTTATGCTCTCCCTGAAACTCTGTACAACCTCTGGTTTAGTCAGTTTATCCAGGTCCCATCTTCTTAAATTTCCACCTTTTTGCAGTTTCTTTAGTTTTAATCTACAGATCATAACCAATAGATTGTGGTCAGTGTCCACATCTGCCCCTGAAAATGTCATACAATTTAAAACCTGGTTCCTAAATCTCTGTCTTACCATTATATAATCTATCTGAAACCTGTCAGTATCTCCAGGCTTCTTCCATGTATAGAACCTTCTTTTGTGATTCTTGAACCAAGTGTTAGCTATGATTAAGTTGTGCTCTGTGCAAAATTCTACCAGGCGGCTTCCTCTGTCATTTCTTCCCCCCAGCCCATATTCACCTACTAAGTTTCCTTCTCTCCCTTTGACTACTACCGAATTCCAGTCACTCATGACTATTAAATTTTCGTCTCCCTTGACTATCTGAATAATTTCTTTTATCTCATCATACATATATGCCTATGATGTAATATAGAAAATAAGTTTTCTTGCATCATGAAGGATACATATGAACAGTAATTGTAATCATACTCACTGAAAATTCAAGAACATATCACATTCTAATTTGAAATGTAGTTGTCACTATGTGTGTGTTACCTTCCATATCTTGTGAGTAGCATGTGAACAACTTTATAACAACAAAACAATCAATTTTTGACAATATCATGAAATTGGAAAAATAAAAGAATGTACTCATGAAGTGTCGACAGAACACACACATAAAAGAAGGTTATAGTTAGGTAAGCCTTTGGAGCCAGCGGCTCCTTCTTCAGGCAGAAGGGTTGAAGGGGTAGGAAGAGGGCTGAAGGAAGAGAACTGGAAAGTTCTAGGAAAATGGGTACATTATGGGAAAGTCACCCAGAACTGCAGGTGAGGGGAGACTTACCAGATGGGATGTGACTCATCCTGTCCAATAAGTCTCCCCTGACCTGCAGTTCTGCGTGACTTTCCCAGAATGTACCCATTTTCCTAGAACTTTCCAGTTCTTTTCCTTCAGCCCTCTTCCTTCCCCTTCAACCCTTCTGCCTGAAGAAGGAGCAACTGGCTCTGAAGTCTTGGCTAACTATAACCCTCTTTTATGTGTGATTGCTTCTCCTGCTTGGTGAACAGATTTGAACAACTTTAATAGATAAATTAAATTCACCATCAGTTATATGGGGCATTCAAAAAGAAACAAGCCGGAGGCAATAGTATGGAAGCCGTTCCCTGTATGTTAGAAGTATCAACCCTGGCTGTTGAGACACTTGTCCCACTTTGAGACATGGTGGTGAATGGCTGTCTCATAATATTCCCGGGGCTGCGTTGTTAACCAGTTCCGTACGTACAGCTGGATGTCATCTTCCGAGGTGAATCATTTGTCCCAATGCTGACGTTCTTGTTTGGTCAAGATGGCCCCTTCTGATTCACTTCCTGCAGCACAGGACAACAGTGAATGCCCAGAATTACTCACAAACCTTGACCATACTTCAACAAGCGAACAAATCAAAATGACCTGGCAGTCTCACCCGTGGGGTCATTCTGCTTCACGACAATGCAAAGCCTCATACAGGCACACAGTCGTGGCACTCCAGCAGAAATTCTAATGGGAGGTTCTTGGCCGCCCACTATACAGTACAGACCTCTCTCTCCGTCATTATATCATTTTTGGTCCCCTTAAAAAGGCTCTGAGGGGCAAATGATTCATCTCGGACGTCGACATCCAGCTGTACTTGCGTAACTGTTTAACATTGCAGCCCCGGGAATTTTATGAGACAGCCATTAACTGCCTTGTGTCACAGTGGGACAAGTGTCTCAACAGCCAGGATCAATACTTCTAACATACAGGTACTAGTTTCTGTAATTATGCCCCCGGCTTGTTTCTTTTTGAATGCCCCTTATATTATAAGCAGCTAGTAACTTTCTTTCTTTTTTTCCACATTGGTGTTGTCATGAAAGCACAAGTATCACCATTGTGATATACATATTTTTCCTAATTGCCATATTAGTACTGCTCACCAATTAATTAGTTTTTGTGATCAATGACCCACTTCTATCTACATTACCTGATTTTCTTACCTGCATGTTCAATGAATGCATGCATATACAGTTTCTATTCATTAACTGAGTTTGTGTAAAATCAAAGGTTACTAGCATTTATGAGAATTAAAAGAAGTTCTGGGGCAAGAAATCTACTTTAAGTTCCTTCCACACAAATCATTTCAAGACTTTTGGCTTTGTGCAAGTTGGTAGTATCACATATTCTTTCATAAAATGATAAGTTTTTTACCTTACAATGTAATGGTATAGAACGCTAAAGATAAAAAATATATACTTTTTTTACATTGGCCACTTCTCTCATAAGAATGAAAAAAAATGGTCCATGCAGACTGTAATCAATTTATTGTCTGTACTATTAGCTAATTTTGACCATTGGTTATTTTCAGGCACTTATCACAAGCCTCAATCTTCAGATAATATTGAACTAAGGGACATAACCTTATTTGGTTTCTGTTTAGTTCTGTTTTCCAGTAAGACTATAGATTATTTAAATCTGTGATGGAGCTTTCTTTGGTTTGTTAAGAATTTTCTAATGTTTTCGTTGAACCATGTCACATATTTCCCATCCATTATAATGTTGTATGATTCATAATTATCTGTTCAGTAACAGCAAGTTACACACATGCTGATGGGTACTTGGCCCGATTTATGTACTTCAGGAGGTAAATAAAGGATGCTCCTCAGAAAGAGTACAAGCTAGCTTAAATCTGTATTCCAGAGCAAAATCCAGTCCACATCATATCAAAGTTCCACCTATGTCAGATAAAGTCCACAATATTGACACCAGTGTCAAACCAGTAACACACTTGCTGCATACTCCGCATATTGTGTAGCATCTGACTCAGACTGGCCCTGGGCCAGCTTATGTGGTGAATTTTGGTGTAGTCCCATCAGAGGGCACTCCTGATGACCAGCATCCTATGGGTAGTGGCACAATATCATTCAGCAGTAATATCATGCCAGTTATTTTATTTCAGTAGTGATGTCAGCTGGCAGCAATAAAATCTGTTACATTTCTTGAAAAATATTAGATTAATAACAACAAAAATAATCTATTTTCGATAACATAATGTAATTGGATAGATAAAAAATTACATTATATTAGTAATATTAGATTGATAGCTTCTCTACATTTTTGTCTGTGTTGAAAATTAACAGTCAGTTTATTGCCACGTTATGCTTACACCTTCAGAAAACTACATCTATACACTGCAAACCACCATGAGGAGGCTGTTGTTGTTGAGGTTGTTGATGTTGTTGTATTTATTGGTCCTGTTGCCTACAAAGCAGCTTATGCATAAGACATTGGAAATGTCAATTATAAACATACAGCTGAAAGTCATTTCTAGGCATAAGTATTTAAGGTTAAAGTAATAAACTTTGTACATAAGTATTTAGGCCTATATAACACACTTCACAAATTTATATATTCTTCAATGGAGTAAAAGCAGTGATGCTGTAAATATGACTTTAGGGATTTTCCAAAGGTACTGACCTCAGTAACATCTTTTATGTTGTCAGGAAGTTTCTTATAAAGCTTAACTACCATGTGAAAAGTACCTTTTTGTCACAGATCTGTGCTGATTTGGGTTATATGTAAGTTTCTGTTTTGTCTGGTAAAATGATCTTGTATATCACAGTTTTTTGCAGTCTGCAGTCCTTACCTATTACATTTATTACAAAGAATAAAAGGGTTTTCATAATGTATACACATGGTAGTGGAGGAATACCAGATTTCTTAAACAGAGGTTTACAAGTCTTGCACCCAAACAAGATTCTAATGGCCCTTTTCTGTAGTTTAAAAGTGCTATTAGCTGTTTTAGCATTTTCCCAGAAAGTGACCCCATATCTAAGATGAGAATGAAAGTAGGCATGATATGCATTCATTGCTTTTTTCTCACTACATCATGATGTTAGTGAGCAAAGAAGGTAACATGTTTTGCTCAGTTCTGCATTGAGATATTCAATATACTTATTCCATTTGACATTGCTATGCAGCCAAAGTCCTAAGAATTTGGTTTCAGTATTGTTACCAACTAATTCGTCATTGATAGAGACCAATGCGATAAATATGTCCTTGTTAGGAGAATAGTGGACTTTTAGTGAAATGTTTTCTTACTGTTTATTACAACCTTATTATTTTTTGCCCAGTTACTGACTGCTGTAACTATTCATTACTGTCACCTTTTAGTAGAATTGTGGTATCATCTGCAAATATGATTGTTTTATGTGCATTAACATTTAAGTTTAGATCATTTATGTACAGCAGGAACAGAAGGGGTCCCATTACTGATCATTGTGGTACACCACTTTTAATTTGTTTATAGTCAGATAAGTGTTCAGACACAGTTTTTAGTTCGTTATTTGTGTGCTTGATGCATACTGTTTACTTATGATTAGTCAGGAAGGAGCTGATCCATTTGTTGGACAGACCTCAAGTACCATATCTTTCAAACTCTTATAGCAGAATTTTATGATCCACCATGTCAAAAGCTTTTGACAAGTAAATAAATACTCCTGTTCATTCCTGGTTTCTGTCCATCAGGTTTAGGATGGAATTGCAGTTGTAAATAACATGTGCCATTGATGCCTTATTTCTGAATCCATGTTTTTCATGGCATAGGATGCTGTTTTTATTTATAAATTTCACAAGTTTGTAATACACAACCATTTTAAATACATCAGAGATGCAAGAGGAAATTGTGATGGGCCTGTAGTTATTTACATTAGCTTTCTCACCTTTTTAATATACTGGAACAACTTTTGATGTTTTCAATACATCAGGGAAAGTGCCTGCCTGAAGTGAGCAGTCACATAAGTGAGTGAGTATTTCAATTAGGTTTGATGCACTCTTCATTAATATTATTGCAGGTAAACCATCACTGCCTGCAGGGTTGGAATTTTTTAGTCCTTTCATTGCTTTAGCTACTTCATTTTGTGAAACAGAACTGATGTACATTGATCCTCAACATGCACTTATTTATATTCATTTGCCTGGGTGATCTTAAAGTTTGATTGTGACATATTATCAGCAACACAAGTGAAAAAATTGTTAAATGTGTTGGCTACTTCTAAGGGGTTTGTTACTTTTTGCAAGATTGTCTGTATTTCCAGATTCTTTTTTTTTATAACACTCAACATAGCCTTTGATTTATTAGTTGAATTATAAATGTATTCATCATTATGCATTAGTTTTGCTGCTTTTATTACTTTCCTTAATATTTTGGAGTATTTTTTATAGTATACACATACTTGAGGTAAGGAATCTTTTGAGTTACATATTTCATGAAGTCGTCTTTTCTGCTGGCATGAACCCCCATTCCCCTTGTGATCCAGCTGTTTGTTCTAGAGTTCCCCTGTATTGTTACAGTTTTCAGTGGGAATGCAATTTGAAACAACTGAGTTAATGTGTCAATGAAAGTGCTGAATTTTTCATTTGTGTCATTAATTTTGTACACTTCTGACCGTTTTTCTTTCTGTAATAAGTTGTTGAAGTAGTTTACATTATCCTCATTATAACTTCTACATGAGGTTCTTAAAAACATGTTGCTAATAATACTGCATTTTACTTTTGTGCTTAATATTTGAGCAAGATGGTCACTAAAACCAGCACTGAAAATTTTTGGTGAGTGTTGTATAAACTCTTCTAGACTAGAAACTGATCTAGAGCTGTTTGGCAAGTTTCTGTTACTTGGGTAGCAGCTTTTACTTCAGCCCTTACATTATAGGATGTTGCAAGATTCAAAAGGGTCTCTCTATTTCCACTACTTGTGAGGAAATCAATATTGAAGTCACCACAGATTATCAACACACAATCCATTTTATTTACTTTATTTAGCAATGACTCCATTTTGTTTAAGAAAAGTTCAATATTTCCAGATGGTGATCAGTAAACTGTAGCAATAACCAGGTTGAAGTGAGTAATTTTTGTAGCTGCAATTTCACAATCCTTTTCAACATTTGTTCTAGTTAAGTCAGATAGGGTTATAAAATCTACATTTTTCCTTTGTGTAGATTGCCACCCCACCCTGCGCGCTGTTTTACCTGCAGTAGTAAGAATACAAAATGAATTTGTTTATTTTCATATTCTGGATAAATTCTGAGTTAAGCCAGTGCTCAGAAATGAATAACACTGAGATATCTTTAAGTTCCTCTGTTAACAGTATGTTAATTTCATCGATCTTATTACACAGGGATTGTACATTATGGTGTTAAATTTTTAGATCAGGTATATTCATGATTTTATAATTGGGAGTCATATTTACAGTATCATATACCTTTAGTTTAAATTAGAATCATCAGTGGCATTGTATTTTTGTTCTTCTTTCTTGTTCATTTTGTTTTCCACAATGTTGTTGGAAGGATGTACAGGAAGCTGATGTATCACAGGGTACATCCAATTGCACCAGTTATTAAGATTTCTTGCCATTCCATTCAGGTATGGAGCATGGGAAGAATGGTTGTTTCTACTGACAATTTGTATTATTTTTTAAGCTGTGAAAGCTGTTGATATCATAATAGCACAAAGATCACATATTTTGTTAATTGGGTCAAAAGGCTAAGCAGATTGCTAACCAGCAGAACTGTGATATTACAGTTATTAGTGGATTATCTGACTAAATGACATAAATAATTTGGACAGGAAACATTTAGTACATGCATGCAAGTCTCATTCATTCATTAAAACATTGAAATTACTAAAATATATAAACACACACACACACACACACACACACACACATACACACATTAACAGAAGTTGTACCACCAACTGTCTTTCAACAGTTCTGTCATATCAGTAACAGTAGCTGATGCAGATAGCAACAAGTTACTAATTTAATCATTTTCCTCACTTATTTACATTCAGGTTATTTTGCATTTTGAGTACATTAAATTACTTAAATTGTTTGTCACATTATTGTGTGCTTAGTATGTGTGCAATGGAAGCTTATCATGTGTTGCCAGGAAGTATGTGGTATAGAAGTCTGACTAACGCAAGTTTTACACAAGAAGTTAGAGTAACTTTCCTGAGGCAGAAAGTCAAGAAGTGGTTCCACATAGCTAGTATAGGCACTGATCAGTTTTCATGAATCTTCTCCATTAATAAACTGATATCCAAATAATGTTCAGCTTTTTTGACAACAGTCCATGCTCCTTTCTACCACCATCATTTTAATGATTCGGAAGATCTATTTCATCAAAGGGAGATCACCTATGAATTGATCTGAATTAAAAAAAATGGGTATAGAATGACAACCAAATGGAATGACAACCAAGCAGTTGCGAAGGACAAATTGACAGTATATCTACTGATAACATATGTTATCTTGTTGTTCTGAAACATTTCAGCCAAGCACTTAGTGTCTGTTTCTCACTGTTGGTAATTTCGTTCCTTTATGTTACTGCATTGAAACATTGCAGATTGGAACATATTTTACAGTAAATGCCTGGTTCTTAATACCTATCTGACGTCATTTTATGTTAATTACCATACTCCTCTTGTTGTGTTCACCCTTTCACTTCTGTACTGTATATCTTACATCAAGTTCCTGCCTCCTCTTTTATCACTTCTGACATTTGCTTCCAATTGTCTGCTGGTTTTTGCCTTTCTGTATTGTCTTTTCATCTTTTTATTTATTTTGGTATTTTTTCTATGGCATTTATCTATGCTTCTCATTTGTTGGTTAGTTTGATTTATATATTTTTATTGTCTTAGCTTGCTGGTCTCCTGCGTGCCTTTTGATCCAGTGATTTGGGCATGTATTCACTTTGTCTCTAAATATTCCTGTTTCTTCTAATCCCTTTCTCATTTTTGCTCTTATGAAAACTCTGTTGGTATCCATCAACCAGCAACAAGATTATCTCTTTGTTATTGTAATTTCATTTTGAAATCTTTTGCGTTATAAATGGTAATAATTTAGGAATCAAGCAGGGCACACACAAACACACACACACACACACACACACACACACACACACACACACACACAAAGAGAGAGAGAGAGAAGGAGAGAGTTTTGCCCCTAAATTGTGCCATCTCATCATACACTGTGTCAAGCCAGGGTTTCTTGTGTGTGTGTGTGTGTGTGTGTGTGTGTGTGTGTGTGTGTGTTTGTGTGGATGTGTTGTAACTTGTCAAAGGCTTTCTTCTGAAAGCTAACAAGCTTTCATTCTTTTCTGTGTGTGCCTACCAATGCCTTTACTCGTAAATTATTTAAATTCTAGCCTATCAGAACTTTTCTTACTATACTTACATTATAGATATTAGTGGCAATGTCTGCAAATTTCTTGTTCTGCATACACTGCTCTTGACTTAAATAACTGTTGTGCATCATGGAATATACCTATTTTATTTTAAAGGGATCAGTTTGTTATTTATAACTGGAATAAAACTGGCATGTGCTGTATGTGTTACTGGTATATAAACTCTCATTTATTATTCAGGGTATCCAGTGAAGGAGTCCCTGATTTCAGGATTAAATATATCATAAACTAAGACCAATAGGTGAGTTCATCAAATGGTATGTTTATTGTAAAATCTATAGAAATTTTACAAAAAAGCTATGCAAAAGGATCAAAATAATTTGAAAAGCTGTTGACACATAGCATTGTATGCTGAACAGCTCATTGAGTATCGGTGTACACAATGAAACTCATCCTCTGCAAGCAGTCTTTGCAATCACATCACACTCCTTTCAAAATGTCCACCACTAGTGGTATGAAGTTCATGTAGTTAGCAATGAAATTTGACACCACATAATGTGATGTCTCAATGGAAATGAATTCAGATGTCACAGAGATTGCTGATTGAAGCTCATACTTTGTGGTGAGATGGTTCTGGTAGACAGTGACTTTCAATGTGTCCCACAAAAAGAAGTCACAAGGACTCGGGAAGCCAGGTCATACCTGCACCAGTAAATCTGTGATAATCCAATGTAACAACTACTCCCAAAGTACGCATTAAGAAATTGAAACACCTGTTTGGTGTGATGAGGTCTGGCCTCATTTTGCGGGAACCACTTAGTGTCTGGTCAATCCTAGAAATTGTTCACAAATTGTTCACTAGTAATTATTTTTTGCACAAAAAGGGCCAATAATGCCTCTGCTGCATACTGCAGCCATAACACTAACTTTGGGAGAATACTGTGGTACAATGGTTTTGATTCACACAAATGGAGATTTTCAGAACCACACAATCACAAGTTTTGTTGATTCATGACTCAAGTGTGCATCTGTGAACTAGATGCAGCCTACATCAAATCCTTCTTTATCAGTCATTATGAGAATCTGCTTTACAGATTCAGCTATCTGTTGCACAGCTTATATAGGTATGGCTCGGTGGCTTTGGATTTTGAATGGAAAGGTGTAGCTCTATTTCAGTATTTTCTGTGTGCTGGAACACTTCAAACCAGTCTGTACTGCAATTCTTCAGAGGTATTTCCTTTCATTTTTCTGAATAACTTTAGAAACCATGCCAACATTTTGAGGAATAACTAGTTTACCCGGAGCCAACATTTCCCATTACATCATCAGCCATACTGCCCGTGCATTGGAATTTGGTGAACAGCTTGTGAATGTTTTTCATGTCACATTGCTTTGTGACATTAAATCAAGTTTGAAAATGGTACCTTGTTGTTGTAGGACTGTGGTCTAAGCTGTGATATTCCATTACTAGAAAAGCATATTTTTCAATGGAATACATGGCTTCAACCTCTTCCTTGACTACACTAACCTCCTTTCATATTTCAACTGCTTGCTGTGATCTGTGACACACTACTTATAGAAACTATGAATCATGATTATAGCACCATCTGTTTGCAGCTTTTTGAGCTATTTCAAAACTTCTGTACAACATCTACATAAAATTCCTACAGCTTTCACAATAAACATACAATTTGCTGCTCTCATCTGCCAGTCTTAGTTTTGAGATATTTAATTTTGATACCAGAGATGGAATATTCGACTGAGAAGGTTTTACGCTACCAGCTATTGGTTGTCCATCTTTGACAGATGAGTGACAGCACTAGTCCCATTAATTTATAGCCACACATCATCTGTCCATACATACAGACATACTTACATTTTTATAATATGAATGGATTAGTAAAATGTCAATAAAAATGCAATGTCATGTGTTTGGTTCTTCATTTCCTGGAATAGAACACCTACTACCGAGTTAATACCAATCATGATATTTTTCCTTGCAGGGGTATAGTAAAAACATTGAGTACATAGCAACACAAGGTCCTAAGGAAGAAACTGTAAAGGATTTCTGGCTCATGGTCTACCAGTATGATGTGACCATAATAGTGATGGTGACTCAGTTGGAAGAACAAGGAAAGGTTAGAATCCTTAAATTATTATTACTATTTAGCTTATATATATATATATATATATATATATATATATATATATATATATATATATATATATATATATATGGTTCTGTTTATTCACTAGAAATAAGGTCTTCTCAATGCATGCCAGTCATAGAGCATTTAAAATATGTGGACATCTTAGACTAAATAATCTTTATGACCCATCTTTACATTTGTAATTCATTGCTCTAGGATAAAAAAGATTTGCTAAATGCAGAAACGAAACAGCATCACTCAAATTAAATGTGTATAGTTGAGTAAGGCATTGCACAGAATGAAAGCTGTTTATGCAATTGCTTGATTTCCTAGGGTAGTATAATGGAAATCCCCATTACTTCTGAAGTAATGGTGCCCATTGCAGATTAGGGTTCAGCATCATTCCATGTAGGTAGCTTATCTTTTTTATAAATTGTTAGTGTACTCATATAAATACTAGACAAAACACATACTACATTGGCAGTCATGTGTGTGTAAGTTGCATTTGTGTGTGTATGAGTGTTTGTCATCTAATTCTGATGAAGGTCTTACTGGCCAAAGGCTGTATTTGTGAAAGTCTTTTCGTTGTGCCCATGTGTGACTCAGCATCTTTGCTATATGGTGAGTAGCAACTTTCCTTTTCACAATACTATTACATTGACTTTTCTTACTTTTATATATTTTTTCCCTTTAGAGTGGTTGTCTTTTTGCTGAGTGTATTGTATTTATTTAGACCTATATCTGTCCCACATACAATACGAACCTATCTGAGTGTTGATGTTAATTGTCAGTGGAGGTGATTAGAAGCAAAGAACTGTAATTTACAAAACTGAATATTTGGAAACATGTGCACCATAATGTAGTGGAAGGATATAGGTGTATGAGTTGATTTGAGCTGCTTGCTAGTGGTTGTCTGAAGAACTGTTTAACAAAAAATATTTTCTTTTTGGCTGCAAAGAGATGCAAGTCCACATGCATCTCTTTAGCTCCAAACGTTTTGTAAACTATTGTGGTCAGGTGATTTGATACATAATAATCTGGCATATTAGAAGCTGTTCTTGCATTCAAAGCCTTAAAAGAGAAGGATGGAAGAAGGTGAACATATTAAGAAGAATGGAAATATGAACAGACAGATAGTGGAAGTGCTAGTAGTGATGGTTTGATGAAGCATGTACAATAACTTTCCCAGTCTGTAACAACCCTCATTGCTTTTAATGTTACTTTAGGGGGAAGAACAAGAATGAAAACATCATTAAGTTCTTTATGATATCATAAATCACATCCCACTGAAGAGCACTGGCCAGAAGTTCCTCATTTCAGGCCATTCCTATATACAGGATTTTATGATCCTACCATCAATGATGACATGAATTTTGACAATCAAAACCAGGGTACCTGAGCTCTGCAATAATGATGTTAAATATGCTGTCACAAATGCCCATAACAGCACAGAACCTGCAGCAGTTACTTTCATTTGTGCCTTCAATTTACCAACCATTCTATACAGATCTTAAGCACAAATCAATGACATCTGTTTCCAAACAATAAAGGAGACCACCAGGAAGTGGAGGGAAAAGCACACAATCTGCTAAAGAAGTAGTGCCTTCTGATGATGCTACACTAGACATTTCACAGAGCAGGAGCAGTTCATTCTACAGACCAGAGGGGCCTGGCCCCACCAGAAATTTTGTGATATATTTTTTTTCAGTTTTATATCAGACAGTTTGAGTATGACATGATTGTAGTGTAGTATGACTGACAGAAACCCAACATAATCATAGCAGTTTCTCTGTTGCACACAAACACAAAGTGTATCATTCTGCAGTGACAAACTAATTTCTCTTTCCCCATCACATTCATTCAAAGCCAAGGGCCAGTGGCAGGTGGCCTGTATCCCCACACTCCCTCCACACACCTGGTGCACAGTCACAGTGGTGCAATAAAATGGTTTCCCCTTCTCCACCTCGCCCCTCACTGAAGTATAGCTGTGAGCAAGCAAGCACGGGCTCAGTGGAAAGACCACCACATGTGAACCCCTGTTTTCCTGAACCCCAGCCATGTTTTGGAGCAAGGAGCAGATTTCCCTTCCTTCTCCCACACCCCCAGATCCTAAAACTGCAGTCACAGTGACATGACCAAGCTGTTTCTCTTTCTCCACCTCAGCCCTTGCCCTAGTGCAGCTTAATGCCACCTTGAGTGGGCCTTATGGATGGGCCACCTAATCCATACTCCTCTTTCCCTACAATAAAGACTTTATTTGCTCATGCCATATTTAGGATATTTCCACTGACTGGAAATATCCAAAGTATGCAGCTTAGGTTGTTTCCCACTCACACACAGCTGCCACTGAATGAATGACAAATGCTGCCAAATTCAGCCTTTTATATAGGTCAATGATGTGAATTGACCAGTTTAGATTGTTGATAACATGGAATCCCAGGAATTTGGAAGACTCAACTCTCAATATTTCCCTGTCACTGCATTTTATTTCAACATTTTCCCATTTTTGTTTGCTGTTCTAAACTGAATGAACTGAGTCGTGATAACATCGAGGGACAGTCAATTTTAAGTGAACCAATCTAGAGCTTCTTTGAACATAGTGATCACAGTATTCACTAGACTCCATCTGGGTAATTTGTCAATCCAATTTTGTGATGCCTGCAGATACTGTGAAATGTTCTTTTTATGTCACACATAATGGCAAGTCATTGGTAAAGATTAGGAAAAGTAAGGGACCAAGTGCTAAGCCCTGTGGTACTCCACATTTCAAGGTGCCCCAG
The DNA here is from genome assembly GCF_023898315.1 of Schistocerca nitens. Classification (NCBI taxonomy): domain Eukaryota; kingdom Metazoa; phylum Arthropoda; class Insecta; order Orthoptera; family Acrididae; genus Schistocerca; species Schistocerca nitens. The sequence goes on along the minus strand of NC_064621.1, from coordinate 108,902,170 downwards.
TGGAGCAGGCAGGTGCTACAGTGCTACTACAGAATTATTCAATACTACCTTCTGTCATCTAGATATGACTCGAGCTCCATCCCTGCTTTACCATTTAAGGTGTAGTACTCAGCCTGCATAAATAGAATTTTGTGATCTACACAGTCAAATGCTTTAGATAGATCACATGATTCAGTAGAATAAATACATTCTTCATCTTAGCTGCAATGTTGCAGAAGATCATGCCATAAGATAGGACTGGGTGAAAGTATGCTAGTAATCTTGTCTGCAGATCAACACAGTGAGAGAGGCATGTGAGTGTAAAGCCAGGTAAACTGAGCTTTATGATTAACTTACCCACATGCTGTTGACACCTACACTTATAACTGGTACATTGGGTAGGACCCTATGCCATACACTTCACAGTGGTTTGCACAGTGTAGGTGTAGATGTAGAATTAGGACAGAAACTATCAAGAACTGCAAAGCTGGGTACTTGGAGTAGTATTGTTATATAATTTCTGAAGTATTATTTATATAGAGAAGTTATGAGCTTTCCATTATTTTAGTATAATTTCTAAAGTATTATTTATATAGAGAAGTTGTGAGCTTTCCATTATTTTAGGGGATAAAAATAAAAAAATTGCATTACTACATTTCATTAATAAGTTTGTTTATTTCCTGCTTGTGCAGAAAATGCAAATTAACCAAATCTCAGTTTTTACCATCATGGCAGTTAATCACATACAGGAAACAGCACCTTTTTGAAAATATTTCACCTGTAACATTTAGCTAATTCAGAAATGTCCACAGATTTCTTCTGTAAATTATGTACCAGTATCATAGTCAGTAACATTTTTTACTAAATGAAACTACAAAAAGTGTCCTAATTGCAATTTTTCATTGAGCAGTGACCCATAAATATTATTTCCAGGGGAAAAGGGGGGGGGGCAGTGGTGGTGGAACCCACATGTCACATTTGACAGGTGAAGTGGAAACTGCTGCAGAGAAGTAAGAAACAGTTGCCAGTGTGAAGAGAGAAATAGTTGACAGTTGGAAGATTGAGTATGGTTTTTTATCTTGAGTGCTGTGAAGCTACCAGTTTGCATAAACACATGGGTAGCCTTTGGCACTATAGCAGTTATACCTATCGCTCATCAATCATGAAGACAGAGCGACTGTTTTTGAAACTACCAGTAGCCCAGGTATAAGTAGAACAGTTGAAAGGTGCGTTTGGTGAAATTTAGGAATAGTACAGATGATTGGACTATGGTGAAACCTGCCAGATGAGGCAAAAGGTTCAACAGATGCATCAATATATTTGCTAAACACCACAAAGTCAAGTGTGATAATGACAAAAGAAATTTTTGTTACACTTTCAAAATTAAGCAGGAGGCAGGTCTGAGATATAAAATTAAAGTTACTGGAATCTCAGCCAAGTGATATATAAGTTCCCTTTCCAATTGACAAGGTATATGTAAGTCTTACTTTAAGCTCAAGGACATATTTCATATGTTTATAGTGTCTCAAAATTTTATATAAACAAAGGTAAAAGATATATTTGTTTTTCAAGTGGCAGTATATATTAAGAGTCATTAGCAGAGTGATAGAATCAATTGTAGTCATGATATTGCTGTTAATAATAGCTGGGGTAGGCTGTATGCCACAAGAAAGTAGTTTACCTCTTGGATGATGAATGATTACAGAGAATTAGGTTCCATGTGACAACACATCATGGTATAATATATGTCAATACATTGCTAGTTCTAACTTTGTCCTCATAAGTTATAGATCTAATTAAAGTAAATATTTTTCTCTCCAAAGGAAAAGAGCATTGATAATGAGTGGTTACTGAGAACATGTAACAGTATATTATTGTATTAAGTATAGGCGGAAGATATTACAAGCAGCAGTGCATATGGATAAACTCTTGTAAGCTTGAGAATACATTGACAATGGGTGATTAAAAAGAATTATATTGCATGTAACAATATATCATTGTATTAATTCTAGATAGATCAGATTAAACAAAATGACTATAGCGTGCATCATATCAAATGAAATCTAATTTCATGGAAAAATTAAGTCAGTTTTCAACTGTTGAAATACGTCAAGACATAATGACTTTACCATTTGCAGGATCAAATGTCCTTACTTATTTATAAGTCAAACTAATACCTCAGAGTAACTGAATTTCATTTTTTTTTCATTTCATTTATTATCATCCTTTTCATCATTTACATAATATATGAATTGTCAAAATACTGTCCAGAATTTGCACAGCAGAATATTACAAATTTCTATCAAACACACAACATTAACATTATGATGAAATTCAAAACACTGAATTAAAACACATAAAATTAACATTATATAATATGTAGAAAATCAAAACATTGAATTAATGTGTTGTTCTTTTACATGTTCTTTTAACATGTACCATATGTGATGGATTTATATATATTTAGTACTTTTTGGAAAACACATATTGCACATAATGTTACAGTTAAAGGAGTATAACTGAGACATAGAACTGGCAGTGAGAACAACATGATATTGACAATACAACTATCAGTTAGTGATTTAAGGATTCAAAATATTCCTCTATGCTATAAAAACATTTATTTATCATAAACTTTTTAATTCTGACATAAATTTTTCTTCATCTTCTGCACCCCTGATGTAGAGTGGCAGGGCATTATAAAGCTTTATTCCATAGTGGCTCACATGGTTTTGAGTTTTTGTTTTTCTTGTTCTTTCTACATGCAGATTCTTACAGATACGTATATTGTAGTCATGAAGATATGAATTTACACGTAAACTACTCAAGTGTGTTCTTGTATGCAGTATGCTTTTTAATATGTACAAAGATGGTACTGTAAGTATGTTTTGCTGCATGAACAAGGGCTTGCAGTTTGTTTGTGGGGAGCTGTGTGTAATAATTCGAATGGCCCTTTTCTGTAATTTAAGAACTTCTCTCAGGTGACATTTAGTTGCACCCCAGAATGTTATTCCATAGGATATAATAAAATCAAAATAAGCAATATACACTAATCTTGTACACTCTTCACTGCAAACTCTAGAAATTATTCTCAGTGCAAAACATGCTGAATTGAGTTTTTTGGTTATGTCTGTGACGTGATCTTTCCAGCTTAAGTGCTAATCAATGTACATGTCCAAAAATTTTCTAGACCAGACTTTCTGTATTTCATGGTCACTCAATGATAAATGGTGATCATCCTTCTCATTTACTTTACCATACTGTATGTAATTTGTTTTATTTAAATTGAGTGTTAACTTATTAGCATAAAACCACTGTTGCACACTCTTCAGAACCTTTTCAGCTGTCATGAATAAGGATTTACTGTCATCACTTATAATTATGCTTGTATCATCTGCGAATAACATAATTTTTATGATCTGTTGGGCCTTTCAATGTCATTTATATAGATTGGGAATAATAGGGGGCCAAGAACACTACCCTGAGGGACACCTACTGCCACTTTCTTAGCATCAGAAACCCACTTTATTTTTTGATTATTCTGAGATGAGGTGAGTTCTACAACCTGAGTTTTATCTTGGAGATAGGATTCAAACCATTTCCTCCCAATTCCTCTGATGCCTATTGCCTCCAGTTTGTTAAGGAGAATTTGATGATCTGCTGTATAGAAGGCCTTGGAAAGATCTTGGTTGATTCCTACTACACATTTGTTATTGTCTAAATTTTTAATAATTTCTTCTGTATAAGCCTGTATAGCTGTTTCTGTGCTCTAACCTGTACGAAAACCATGTTGATTACAATTTAGAAGATTGAAGGTGTCAAGGTAGCTTATGAGTCGAATTTTCATCAGTTTTTCAAAAATTTTTGATAAAGATGGAAGGAGGGATGTAGGTGTATAGTTTTCTACCTTATGTATATACCCATTTTTGAATAATGGTTTCACCTTAGAAATTTTCAGGCTTTGGGGGAACACACCTTCACTGAATTATAAATTGGCAATATGTACCAGTGGTTCCACGAATTGATATAAACATTTCAGGTCAGGAAACCACAAGGATGGATAGAAGGATTTGCCCACAACAACTGTCAAAGACATCATGTTCTCGTAGCTTAGATGTAGGCACTCCAAATTTTCACCCTTTTTCAGTGGTAACTGTAAGTCAACATGGTCACATGTATCTGTAGAGTTCAGTGTACATTGGTAAATTGAGTATCAGCAGGTTACTTCCAGAACACATACTGCTCAACAACTAGTTGACAGATTTCTCATTGATCATCACCACATTTGACATAATGCAGGGTCATTAGATCCGACAGCTCGGAAAACTGGGCATAGGTAAGGTAAATTCCAACATAGGTTAAGGTAAAGGGTAAAGTACCACTCGTTTCATATGAATGGGTCAAAATTAGGAGTAAAATGGTTAGTTCAGTCATTCTAAAGGTATGATAAATATATATTTCCTCATGAGTTATGTATTAATGAATCAACTAGACTTCAATTGAAAGTTGATGTCTGCAAGAACCATAACTATACCATGAATACAAACCCTCAATCTTTAGTTTTTCCTTTGCTACTCATTTCATATGAATCATTGGTGGTCATCAGAGTATTTTCAATAAGGTAATGGAGAAATTTAACCAGTTTTCATTTCAGATTGTAAGCTAACATTTGTCAATGGAAATCTCAAGTTACAATGCCTAGAAAAAGGATTGACTTGCTGAAACATACAGCAGTATTGAACTCAAACATTTTGTATCACATGAAGTTAATAGCTGAGCTGTTTTTCAGATTTGTGTAGAAATTGTGACAAAGAACACCTCGTATCTATACTAAGGAGATAGCATGACATGTACAGATACCAGACATGTAACAAACATCATCCCTATCTTATAGTACTAAGATGGCAAAAGAATAATTAAATACGACTACCAATGGTTGATCATAATGGTAATTGAAGCAGTAGAAATAACATGAAATTAAAACTGTGTGAATCTCAAATCATGAGAATCAGAAAAACTTCTGTCTCAATAACTATCTCCAACATAAAATTCCATTTTCTTCATGCTCCACAGATGGAACCATTCAAGTAATACAAACATAATAAATTTCTTTCTGATAAATGTTGCTAATTACACAGTAGATCTAATACATGTTAAGGACAAGATCATGACATCGAGTATTTTCATACTTGATAGTAAATCAACGTCTATCCAGTGACTTTCACATAATAGGTATAGTAGCAGAAAAAACCAAATAAGAACACATATATAAGACTACAAACAGTCTAACCTAATTGTAATCACATTCCAGATATAAAGTGATAGAATTTCACTATAACTGCACAGATATCTTAAGTAAACTTCACACCAACTCTAAACATTTTCTCAACTTTTCACAAAACCATCAGCACAATGAGAGTATTATATCCAAAATGTAATGTAACAGAGCTTCATTATAATTGCACAGACATAATAAGTAAATATCACACCACTCTCCTCAAAATTCATACTCTGGTTGTATTATTAAACCACACATTATTAAACCTGCCCAAAGTTTGTACTCGTATCCAGATAACCAGAAAAGGGCAGCTGGCTGAGTATGAGATACATGCATCAGTTTCTTTTGGCATCCAGTCTCTAACTATTTGTCCAAAACTGAAAGTGGAAGAGGGTCAGTTTGTACAGAAAGGTAAGAGAAAATGTGACTTGAAAAGGAAAGAGTCTCACCAGCTTGGAGCCTTGGGTTTGTCACCCCCAAATTGCAAAAAGAGCTTGCAACCTCCTGAGGAAAATTTCATTAGAATGATTTAAGGTTGTCATCATTTGAAACAGCATGTTTTCTTACTGTCCTCACACAATTGTTATCCTTGTCAATACATGTTTCATCAGAATTCATAGCTCTGATAGACTTACACAATATTTTTGAACATCATCTGTCAGATATTTAATATCCATACCACACAAACAGTCAGTCACATCGTCTTCTTTTTCATTGAAATTTTCATGTAATAAATCCTGTTCCTTCACATTGAAGGACCATATACTAAATTACTATGTTCATATTTTAGTGGTACACAGTAGCAAATCATTGCATCATGAATCCTAATAAGAAAAATGGATATCATTTTGTTGTTGTTAAAATACTGGTTTCTAAAAAAATAGAAATTGGTGTTGTTTTGTTCTTCCACACTCTAAGCTAAGTGTTTGGTTAAGATATAGTCTTGTGTCTTACAAATTGCACACTGTATTCTCTAGGATAGTAGAAGGATCCTAACTGCTCTTACTAACGAGATAGGGTAGTAAAAGGGGAGTGACTCCAGAAAATAAATATGGAGTCACTGTCTGGGGCAAGGCACTATATGCCACATGGTGTATCTATGAAAGTATCACAGATCCCCTACCTGTTAAATTTCACCACAAAACTACTGAAAAATGTTTCTGAGAGGATGTTCACCCCCAGACTTTGCCTTGACTATACAGTCCACGGAATGTATTCTCAACCATTTCAACTCCTCAAATCACTATGTAATTCATAATTTATGATGGACATTAATATATATATATATATATATATATATATATATATATATATATATATATATATATATATATATATATATAACAGAGGGAAACATTCCACGTGGAAAAAATATATCTAAAAAGAAAGATGATGAGACTTACCAAACAAAAGCGCTGGCAGGTCGATAGACACACAAACAAACACAAATATACACACAAAATTCAAGCTTTCGCAACAAACTGTTGCCTCATCAGGAAAGAGGGAAGGAGAGGGAAAGACGAAAGGATGTGGGTTTTAAGGGAGAGGGTAAGGAGTCATTCCAATCCCGGGAGCGGAAAGACTTACCTTAGGGGGAAAAAAGGACAGGTATACACTCGCACACACACACATATCCATCCACACATACAGACACAAGCAGACATATTTAAAGACCTTTAAATATGTCTGCTTGTGTCTGTATGTGTGGATGGATATGTGTGTGTGTGCGAGTGTATACCTGTCCTTTTTTCCCCCTAAGGTAAGTCTTTCCGCTCCCGGGATTGGAATGACTCCTTACCCTCTCCCTTAAAACCCACATCCTTTCGTCTTTCCCTCCCCTTCCCTCTTTCCTGATGAGGCAACAGTTTGTTGCGAAAGCTTGAATTTTGTGTGTATATTTGTGTTTGTTTGTGTGTCTATCGACCTGCCAGCGCTTTTGTTTTATATATATATATATATATATATATATATATATATATATATATATATATATATATATATATATATATATATATATATATATAAATCAAATATTCCGTGATAACAAAAATAAAAATAAATTTCCTCTTATTGGTTATTTCACTTTCACTGGGTTAAAGTACTCACTGTAGAGTTTGCTAAAGTATACAGTATGATCTTGACTATGTAAAGTAAGATGTATAGCAAATAAATTTCCAATGGTGTGTCAAATATCACAGAACAAATATCATGATGCTAAATGGCTGATTAAGGTTGTCTGCACAATTTCAGCTGTCTCACGTTCCTAAATCCATAAAAATCAAACAGCCCCCAATCTATGCCAGGTAAAAGCATACACAAACATTCAAGTATACCCTTTCCAACCCCCACTCTATGAATAGACAAAATATAGGTAAAAATATGCAAATATTCACACTACAAAAGAAATATGAATATAAACTACAAAAAATATTTTACAGTATTAGCTTCAAATAGGTTAAGTTATCTGATTTCTCACTTCTCAGTGTTTGAATTTGCAAAAAGCAGTGGACATTAATTGAGCTTTTTATGAGTTGTAATTTTTTTTCAATTAGTGTTTTTATTATTATTGGGTCAGAATATTCATAACGTGCCTTAACAAGGTGTACAGCATGGGTTTGTCTGTGTGGCATAGAGTATATATTCTTCAACACAAGTTTACTATTTTCTGGTTGTTTATTCGGTTTTGTGGTACTTTCATTAACTGGGTTATTGTTTTTGCAAAGCTCCCTCAAACCTGTCTGCTAGCTACTGATTTCAACACACACACTCCCTTCCTCCACTATTTCTACACATTCACTGATTGAATTACTATTAGGTACTTCTTCCAAATTTCCAAAACAACTTTCCTTTCCTAAATGCACATTTTGACAAATTTCATTTATGACTTCAAACATTTGATCACCATACTGACATTTGCTACTATATTCACTAATTACACTTAATACTTTATAACTAACTAGATTTTCTTTTCCATTTTCACCAACACATTCAGACACAACATCACTGACATTGACTGACAACATTAATCTATCAGGCACTGCTCTACTGGTTTCTAACTCATTACTCGAACACACGTCAGAATTTCCAGAATCATTCAGCATCAAATCATCAACTTCAACTTATAAATATACCATCCCATCCAATTCTGTAAGCAACATATTACCATCAAAATCATCAGAAACATTATCATCACACTTAATATTATTTTTAACACCAAACTCATTTCTCTCTTCACACAGTTCTTCAGCAACCTCAACACTGTGACTACTCTGTTCTACCACATCCTCATTTTTCTGTGTATTGTTTACTGGAATTACATCTGGAATTACATTGTCATTCTCATTTCCATTACCAAGCACATGAACATCATCTATCACACATACAGCACCAGTATCAGCTTTTTCACTCATTTCACAGTCACTCAACATTCTTACTAATCCATACTGTTTTCAACACTATCAATAGCTACAAATGCATTAATGCTGTCAAAGAAATTTGTCAAAATGTTTTCTTCTAATTTTAATTCAGATTTTCTTCTACTTTTTTGTTTATCTTTGTTCCCAGATAAAAAATTTTCTCAAAATGCCCTATCAAACTTTATTTTATTCTCTTCAGATTTTATACTGGGTACAAAATTTTGGTATGTCCTATTTGTTCTATCTCTTCCCCTTCTCAAATTACCACAGTGTGCCTGATTATAATCCCTATGTCTATTTTCCCCACTTCGCCAGGCTCCGAAACAGACAGGTCTTAGTTTACTGGGCCATTTCTTCTGTTTTCGAAATTGTTACTATTGTTTACCTGATTTTGTCCGCACTGCCTATTTCTTGGTTCAGAATTCCTATTCTCTGTCTCTGCCTATCATTTCTCTCTCCATTTCTTATGTCATTATATCTGAATCTACTGTTAAAATGATCATTGAAAGCTCTGTTATTGTTATTCCTGCTGTCATCTGGTCTGTTATTATATCTGTCATATCTCTCCCATGCCAAATCCAATTTATCTATATATCTAATAAACAGTTTTATAGTGTCATCAGGTCAGTAGACAAGACTCCACTGTACCCTGTGTGGTAATCTACATTTTAATGCACCTCTTTGGATCATCTTGTCCAGTGGTTTATCAATATGCACCAAAGTTCATAATTGTTGTTCACAAAAGGTTTTCATTCATCCAGTACCCAGTTTGAAATTTGGCCCATTCAAAAATTCTGACTTAATTCTGGCTTGTTTAGTTTCTGACCACAATTTGTTCATGAAAGCTCATTCTACCTCAGTAAACGACATTTCAGGTTTGATTGCTTAGTTCGCCCATGACAAAGCCTCCCCATCCAAAATTTTTTTTTTTAAATTTAATTTTCAAACTATCCCTCATTTCATTTTTGAAGTAGTCTTTAATTTGGCAAATGAAATCAACTGTATGTATATTTCCCACCTCTGAAAATGTTTTTATATTGACATTGTTCCACAATGGACTGTAACTACAGAAAGATTTCACAGCAACGGAGTCATTGATTTCTTGGAATTTAGATTTGAAGTTTATAATTTCGCCTAAACAAGTGCCTACATCTTCTTTCAATTCTGCAAAATTCTCCTTTGCGAGTTGTATACTTTGGTCTGTTTCTGTGAATTTCTTTATGAAATCTTTGTTGAGCTTTTTCAATTGTAACACTTCTACAGTAGCAACTTTTTCGGAATTTTCCATGGAATCTAGCCTCTCTTCAAAATTTTGGTGTTCCTGTTTCCAGGTAACAATTTCCCCTTCTATAGTTGACACATTTCTGGTATTCTCGTCTACTTTTTCCCAACACCTCTCTAAACTCTCTTTTGTCTCGCAGATTTGATTCCCATGTTTGTCTAATTTTTTATTGATAGAATCAAGCTTTTCGTCAAAAAAAGCTTTATGTTGATCAAACGATTTTCCAATTGACTTTTGCTGTTCTTCCATTGATTTTTCCTGTCCTTCAATTAACTGAACTAACCAATTCAAGGCTGGTACATTTGATTCAAATCCACGAAAAGTTGAACATACACTACTGTGATCACTATCCTCTCCAATTTCACTATCCTGTTTATCTACATTATTATCAGTAGTATCTATGCTATTTTGCTTGTTTCCATTAGCCTCCCCATTATCGTCAACTTCCCTATCCATATTAACAATTGCAGTCAAAATTTCCCACAAGTAAACTATTAAATAAATTTTGTACTCACAGTTAGTTCTCCAAGTTACGTTTTCACATAAGTATCATTAAGATTTAGTGTTACTCACATTCTTCATTGTTCAGTTATCAAAAATATGGAATAATATTTCAACAAGCGAATTAACTCTGAAACAAAATACAAGATTTGTTTACAGAATTACACTGCATCCCAACTCCTCCACTTTTAGAACATAACTATTCTTAGGTTAAACATTTATATTGTGGTTTTTGTGTACTCATCCTTTCTGAAACTCTGTCGCAACTGAAGTCCTAAGTTCTCAGTAACTGTAAAATTTTAACTTCGGAAAAGTTAAGTTAAAAATCAATGTTGTATTATGTTTCAAAATATTTATTATACTTTGAAAACAAAAGTAAAATATTATTACAAAGGCAAACAATACTTACAATACAAAAGGAGTAGCTAGATGCTCACTGCTCAAAAACCAAAACCAGACTGATTTCCTTATGGCAATATGGCTACCCCTATGTTTATAATCCAGACAATCCTGAACAATCCTTGGCATTGTTATAAAGGGTTTTTTAATAAAATTACAATCAAAACTCTCATCCTATGCTTAGGTATCAAATGTTAACAAAAAACTTGTTATATTTACTAAATAAAGAAGATTCATACCATATAAAATGTTCCTACCAATTAACGGAACTTCTACACATTATTGTAATTAAGATTCCATAATTTTTTTCTTCATAACTTTTCCAGAAGTACATATTTGCATACAACTCTATTCCAGAAATTACTGTTTATGGTTAAAATTTACGTGTTTAAATGAGTTTCAATCAGACAGTTACATTTCATGCTGCAACTCTGCTAGCTATAATCTAGATGTCTCCAACAGCTTCACTGATGTGGAGACTATAAATAAAAGTGTGTAGAGAACATGAGGAATTCAGGAACAAACTGAAAAGACCAGGGAAGAAGTGGAAGCTAAGGTTAGTAGTAGTTGGAGGGTTAAAAAGACCAGGTAGATCCACCAAGTAAGGAATAGTCATGAGAGGGGAATGCATTGAAAAACTGACATTAATCTTGATCACTGTATTTATTAATCTTATACAGCCTTTCACATTTCAGCCTTACACCATTGTCAAAGCTCAAAATATCCATAACACACTCAGTTTGCTCTCAGATTTCAAGTAATGTAGACCCGATACATTGTACCCGGGATTTAACAAATGTATTTTCATTTTGTCTAAGAATGTGTAATGGATATTTTGGGCCCTTGAGAATGACATAAGACTGAAATGTGAAAGGCAGTACAAGATTGATAAATAAAGTGGACATGACTAATATCAGTTTTTGAGTGCATTAGAAACATTTGCAACATCTCACAAAACATTTATGGAGATATGTACTGAGAGAGGAATATCAGAATTAGTTTAGAACTGCTTGGACAGTGCCTACCAATTAACTAGTATTTTTAATCCAAATCCAGGGCTCAGCCATGTCACCTGTGGTTTAGGTTCTTTGGGAAAAGGTCCCGATGAAGAAAATCATATACTGGTCACTGGAGGTGCCAAGAAATTTTGTACCATAACCTACACAATTGAGGATGACATGATGTACATCACTGGAAATGCTTTTCATGCAAATGTGAAGGTTGTGTCACTCTTTGAGTCATGTGGCAAGCACTGGATAAAGTGTTATGGTGTATGTGTAAACCCAGAGCTTCATGATTGATGCATCTCTCTTCACATGATCACACCACATACACCAGGGTCTAGTTCTGAGTGTTTCCAGTAACAGGTTATGTGTACCTCTAATTTCCAAAACCATTCAGTGTAACCAGAACATAGTTTGTTTAATCAATGTAATTTTCTATATTTTCTCATGGCCTCTTTGTGGGAAAAGTCTTCTGGAAAACAGCTAAATAACTACTGACTCAACAGCTACAGTAAATGACGAAACAAAGAATGGCAGCTTAGACAGGATGAAGCTTATTAATCATAACATATTTGGATTCTTCCATCAAAACACAAGAAGCTTTCTCAATAAGAAAAATGAGTTTCTCATATCAATAATCAATACTGAAAAATCTTAGCATTTCTAAAGTTGTGCTATATGTTGAGTCTTGTACCACAGGAATCAAGGGAGAGAATGTTGTTTGATGGCTGGTATCCTCTTTCTACAGTACAAATGCACATATGTATTAACAGGGTTCTTTATTTACATGACCAGGTAGCTACTTATCTTTAAGAGAGTCCATATGTTGTGGTACAAGCTCTTCTGTAATAGTTCACATTAGCCTCACTGCCGGTGGTGTACGAGTCGCACTATGTGATGAATGAGAGATGCCAAACTTGGAGTGTGAGTTGGTGCACCAGTGACTGAGTAGCTGAGCTAGTGACTGGGCTAGTGACTGAGACTGAGGTAGCGACTAAGATTGAGGCTGAAATCTCTGGTGATCTAAATACTTTCAGTCAAGAGGGCATTGGCGGCACGTTGCCTGCCAGTCTGTCTTTGGCCTCTCTCCTGGTAGGCATGCTTGATCCAGTGCCTTCTATCGACCTTCTTGCTACATCTTTGACAACTGGTGTGCCGGAAACAGCTTACGCCAGCTCACTATGCACAACATGTCGTGGTCACCAGATATGGTGGCTCGGGAGAGAGATAACGTGGATTGTCCAGTTATACAGTAATTATGATTTAGCTGTACCAAAAATTGTCCACCCAGAAATGTGCACAGGTATAGGTGCATGGATTTTAAGAATGTTGTGACAGTTCTGGAGCACTGAATAAATGTTAACCCCTTTTAGTTTTGAAGTCTGGCTTGGTAATTTACCTTTTCTCCCAATGATGTACAACAATGCTGACATGGGTGCAGGTGATATTATCTCTTTGTGTTGACTTCATTGCTGAAAAGCTCCATTTAAAAATGTGAGCCCTTGTCGCATCAGGAGAAGGAAATTAAGATGTAGCACAGTAGTAGAATGAAAACTTGTGACTTCTGCATATTATAACCTTTAGTTAACACAATATTGAGACAACACAATTACAAGCATCTTCTCATACCAGCTCAAAAGACTGACAGACACTGGGATTGATGAAACAAGAAAACCAAACGAGGTACACAAGAAAAATGATAGCTTTCTTCAAATTTCTTTTGACTTACTGAGATATTCGTACCTCCCTAGGTTATGTTTGCCATACAGGGACCTTGCAAATATTTATTTATATGTTTAGGCCTTTGAAGAACCTACACAATCTGGAAGTCACAAAAATTGAATAGCTTCACTAAGATGGATGCAAATTAGTTTCATGTTTCCGTAGGTATACATGATGAAAAGGGGAGTAGCTGTATAAATAAAAGATGGATTAAGACTCCACACCATAAGGCTCACTGGAAACTGCATTGAACAATAACTTGAGGTAGCAATGAATGGTGCAAACATTGACTGCATGTGCATCATGGAGCATTAGTGCAGAAGTTTTGAACTAAGTAGCTTTAATATTCAGCTATATAAGTTGGCAAGTCAGTATTGTAGAAAAATGCCAGAAACAGAGGTGTATGTATCCTTATTAAATCAAGTATCAGGTCCAAAAAAGGTGTGCAGCAGAATCATTGAGTGTGGAAAATCATTTTGAAGCAGCAGCTATACAGCTGTATGAAATACAGGGAAAAGCTGTAGCCATAGCAATATACAGACCACCTACTGCAGGTACAGACATATGCATTAATCAGAAATACCACTTAATATTCTTTTTACTGAAAGAGCCACTGTAGTTGCCTGTGGGGATTTCAACATAAAACTTATGAATGAAAGTAGGCTAAAAAATCAATTTATAAATCTATTATGTAGTTTCAGTCTGTTTCCACACATACATGAACCCACTAGAATAACATATAATGCAAGCAGTCTTATAGATAACATATTTTCAAATCTACAATCCACAAAAGTAATGGTAAGAAATACTGATTTGGGATTATCAGACCATAATGCTCTTGTCCTCAAAATTCCTTCAATGCCACTGCATGAAAAAGAAGTGTATGTCATGTATAAAAGAAAATTTTCCAGTGAAAACTATGTAGAATTTACAAAAATCCTAACTAGTAAGTCCTGGGCAGAAGTGCTGTCCCTAACAATTATGAATGATGCATATAACACCTTTTCTTCAGTTTTCATCAGATATTTTGAAATGTGCTTTCCAAAGGAGCTGTCAAGAATCACATCACATCACAATACAAAGCCAAGTTCTTGGATCACAGCTGGCATAAAAACTTATCGTGGAACTCTAAAGAGACTAAATTCAAAATTGAAGACATCTACAGATCCACAGCTCATAGAATATGTTAAGAATTACAAGAGGGTCTGTTGTTGTTGTGGTCTTCAGTCCTGGGCCTGGTTTGATGCAGCTCTCCATGCTACTCTATCCTGTGCAAGCTTCTTCATCTCCCACTACCTACAGCAACCTACATTCTTTTGAATCTGCTTAGTTTATTCATCTCTTGGTCTCCCTCTACGATTTTTACCCTCCATGCTGCCCTCCAATACTAAATTGATGATCCCTTGATGCCTCAGAACAGTCCTACCAACCAATGCCTTCTTCTAGTCAAGTTGTGCCATAAACTTCTCTTCTCCCCAATTCTATTCAATACCTCCTCATTAGTTATGTGATCTACCCATCTAATCTTCAGCATTCTTCTGTAGCACCACATTTCGAAAGCTTCTATTCTCTTCTTGTCCAAACTATTTATCATCCATGTTTCACTTCCATACATGGCTACACTCCATACAAATACTTTCAGAAATGACTTCCTGACACTTAAATCTATATTCGATATTAACAACTTTCTCTTCTTCAGAAACGCTTTCCTTGCCATTGCCAGTCTACATTTTATATCCTCTCTACTTCGACCATCATCAGTTATTTTGCTCCCCAAATAGCAAAACTCCTTTACTACTTTAAGTGTCTCATTTCCTAATCTAATTCCCTCAGCATCACCCGACTTAATTCGACTACATACCATTATCCTCATTTTGCTTTTGTTGATATTCACCTTATATCCTCCTTTCAAGACACTATCCATTCTGTTCAACTGCTCTTCCAAGTCCTTTGCTGTCTCTGACAGAATTACAATGTCATCAGCAAACCTCAAAGTTTTTATTACTTCTCCATGGATTTTAATACCTACTCCGAATTTTTCTTTTGTTTCCTTCACTGCTTGCTCAATATAAAGATTGAATAACATCGGGGAAAGGCTACAACCCTGTCTATCAGAAAGTAATTGCCAAGGCAAAATTTATGAGTAATGACAACTTAATAAGACAGTCTCATAACAAATCAAAAGCCGTATGGGATATTGTGAAGACTGAAACAGGAAAGAGTTGCAAAGACCAGGATATCATTCTCAAAAACACAGAAAATGTCAATATTAAAAAAAAAACAAGATTTGCCAAATTACATCAACAATTATTTCAAAATGCAACAACTTTATTGAGCTCAAAATTTACAAACCAAGAAAAGCTAGAATATACAAGAGCTGCTCATAGCATGAGGATGGATCAGACAGATGAACATGAAGTGTTTAAAGTAATAAACAACTTGAAACCTAAAATGTCAGCAGGAGTAGATGAGGTGCCTATTTATATCATGACAATGACAGCTGCACAAATTGCAAGGCCCATGGCATACATAGCCAACTTATTATTTAGTGATGTAGTGTTTCCAGAAAGCATGAAAATGTCAAAAGTGAAGCCATTATTCAAAAACGGCGACAAGCATAAGGTTGAAAACTATCAGCCAATATCCAGTCTTCTGCATTTTCCAAAATAATAAATCAACAAATATCTAAATGACCATAAGTTACCAAATAGAAATCAGCAAGGCTTCTGGGCACAGAAACAGCACTAATGTGCTACAATGAACAAATAATAAAAAATCTAGGAAAAGACAATTGTGTATTCTGAATAAATAGATCTCTCCAGAGCATTTGACACTGTCAATCAGGGCATTCTTTTAGAAAAACTGAAACATTAGGTATTCATGGGATAGGGAAGAAGTTGTTTGACTCATACCTACAAAACAGAACTGAGATGGTATGATGTCAAATTACTCCAACAACAAAATAAATTTAGTATCAGATGCAAAAAAAATGGAAACAGGAGTGCCGCAAGGCAGTATTCTAGGTCACTTATTGTTCCTTGTCTACATAAATGACATTCACACCTCTGATGGAGCAGCAAAACTGAAACTGATGTGATAATAATCAAACAATGGAAAATCCAGGGTGGAATGTAACACTGTTATGAGAAGGAAAGTTGCTACTCACCATATAGTGGAGATGCTGAGTTGCAGATAGGCACAACAAAAAGACTTTCACAATCAAAGCTTTTGGCCAGTGGCCTTCATCAACAATAGACACACACACACACACACACACACACACACACACACAAACGCATCTCATGCACATGACTGCAGTCTCAGGCAACTGGTTTCACTTGTGTTTGCATGTATATGTCTGTGTGTGTGCATATGTGTGTCTATTATTGATGAAGGCCAATGGCCGAAAGCTTTAATTGTAAAGTCTTTTTGTTGTGCCTATCTGTGGGTCTGCATCTTCTCTATATGGCAAGTAGAAGCTTTCCTTCTCATAATAATGTGGTAATAGGTCCACCAAAGCAAATGCTGCAAACAACTACTGATAAAGTAATAAAGAATGTCCACACTTGGTTCAATGCAAATCGGTTGACATTAAATGCAAACAAAACAAATTATGTGCAGTTTTGGAAAATATGTCAAAATGTAAATCTTGATCTGTCATTGGGTGACAAGGCCATAGACAGAGTGGCATCAACAAAATTGCTGGGGATTCATGTAGGTGAAAATCTTAATTTTAATGATCATGTATTGAAACTTGAGTAGAAACTTAACTCAGCCTGTTTTGTCTGTAGAATTGTTGCAAATGTGTTACAGCAGAGGGTGCCAGGATGGCGTATTTTACAATTTTCAGTCTCTTGCAACATATGGAATAATATTTTGGGAGGTTCCACCACTTACCATCTAAAACATATCTTTATGTTACAAAAGAGGGCTATATAAATAATAACACACAGTCATCCACAGACACAATGCAAACCCTTATTTAACAAGCTTAAAGTTCTAACAATACTGAACAAAGATGATGTAACTTACCAAACGAAAGCGTTGGTATGTTGATAGACACACAAACACACACACAAAATTCAAGATGTCACAACCTAAGGTTGCTTCATCAGCAAAGAGGGAAGGAGAGGGAAAGACGAAAGGATGTGGGTTTTAAGGGAGAGGGTAAGGAGTCATTCCAATCCCGGGAGTGGAAAGACTTACCTTAGGGGGAGAAAAGTACTGGTATACACTCGCACTCACACACATGTCCATCTGCACATATACAGACACAAGCAGACATATGTGAAGGCAAAGAGTTTGGGCAGAGATGTCAGTCGAGATGGAAGTACAGAGGCAAAGATGTTGTTGAATGACAGGTGAGGTATGAGCGGCGGCAACTTGAAATTAGTGGAGGTTGAGGCCTGGTGGGTAACGGGAAGAGAGTATATACTGAAGGGCAAGTTACCATCTCCGGAGTTCTGATAGGTTGGTGTTAGTGGGAAGTATCCAGATAACCCGGACAGTGTAACACTGTGCCAAGATGTGCGGGCCGTGCACCAAGGCATGTTTAGCCACAGGGTGATCCTCATTACCAACAAACACTGTGTGCCTGTGTCCATTCATGCGAGTGGACAGTTTGTTGCTGGTCATTACCACATAGAAAGCTTCACAGTGTAGGCAGGTCAGTTGGTAAATCACGTGGGTGCTTTCACATGTGGCTCTGCCTTTGATCATATGTACACCTTCCGGGTTACAGGACTGGAGTAGGTGGTGGTGGGAGGGTGCATGGGACAGGTTTTACACTGGGGGCGGTTACAAGACATATTGTCTGCTTGTGAGATGTCTGCTTGTGCCTGTATATGTGTGGATGGATATGTGTGTTTGTGCGAGTGTATACCCGTCCTTTTTCCCCCTAAGGTAAGTCTTTCCGCTCCCGGGATTGGAATGACTCCTTACCTTCTCCCTTAAAACACACATCCTTTCGTCTTTCCCTGTCCTTCCCTCTTTCCTGATGAGGCAACAGTTTGTTGCGAAAGCTTGAATTTTGTGTGTGTGTTTGTGTTCATTTGTGTGTCTGTCGACCTGCCAGCACTTTCATTTGGTAAGTCACATCATCTTTGTTTTTAGATATATTTTTCCTACGTGGAATGTTTCCCTCTATTATAACCATATTTAGGGAAACATTCCACGTGAGAAAAATATGTCTGCTTGTGTCTGTATATGTGCGGATGGATATGTGCGTGTGCGTGAGTGTATACCTGTCCTTTTTTCCCCCTAAGGTAAGTCTTTCCGCTCCCAGGATTTTTCAGACAAATGCAGACTTGCATAACTATAATAGTGGAAATAGCACAGAACTCCATACTCACACACACACACACACACACACACACACACACACACAAAGGCATGTGAGGTGTATTGGTACAAAACTCTACAACATACTCCCAACCAACATCAGAAAATTAGAAGATGAGAACAGGTTTAAAGTAGAATTTAAAAAATTTCTACTTGAACAATGTTTTTACTTGGTAAATGGCTATTTAGGCCAATAAATAATTTTGATAATGTTTATATTAAGGCAAAATTGAAAACACTGTCTTTAATCCCATAAAGTTTCTGTTAATTTTGTATATCTGATGGACAGCTGTTGAGTATAGTAAAATCTTTACTGAATTGTTGTAGTGAATATAATGGCTTCCAGTTTAGGGAAGACAAAAGTAAAACCTTAGGGCAAACAGAGTATGCAGTTACAATACTGTTAGTATGCTTGTATAAAAAGTTGTATTACTGTCTTATACAGTTTTTTGTACAATTTTTTATGTATTATTCTTTGTACTACTTAATGTAAAATTTTGTATGTTCCTTTTCCATAAAATATTTCCCATAAATTTACACATACTTTTGGACAACACCCATACAATATTTACTGTCTACAGAGGGTTAAATAAATAAATAAAATTTCAGTTCCATTAGAATCATAATGGCATCTTCCAGTCCACTTCCACCCAGATCCATTTGTTTGGTTTCATGTTTATCTTATTAATTCTGAATATGTATCTCTCACCACCTGAGTCACACTAAATTTGTAAATGGTTTTTGCATTAGCACTTTATGTTTGACTTCTATAAGTTAAAACTCTTAATAAACAGTGATTGTAAAGTTTCTGCTTTAAAAACATTGGAACACTGGTTTTTGGTTAACCAAAAGCACTCCAGACCTTTTTTACCCTACTGTTTATTTCTTTTCTTGTCTGTTCAGTCATTGTCTTAAGCTGTCCTAGCTATAAATAGTTTTTGACATGTTCTATGACTTCTGGTGACTTAGCAACCATACACCACCTCTGACTGACTAGATAAACGTGACTGCCCTGTGCAGTAGACAGAAAAAGAACATCTTCGATGGTTTAGTAGGTGTTGCACCTCTGACTGGTGTAGACCATGATGTACTACTGTCCAGCATATAAAGTAAGGATTTGTCAACCGCACTTTGTGTACCATTCCGACTGGTACTGCATTTCTTACAGTGGTGACTGCATGGACTGTGCCACATTGTAATTTTGTGCAAACCTGTGTCCCGGTTGGGTACTTGTTGCCATTTCTCACTGCATCACCTCACAGCATCAATGTTGGTGCCAAGGATACTTCAAAAACAATTCCATAATGTGATACGAGCATTCCATGTGACAATTTTCAAAGTAGTAGTGGCTTTTGAAAAGTCTGTGCAAAAATAAAAACTACTTATGTTGTTTGGGGTAAAGCTTTTTTTTATTTTTTGACATAGTGTCCTTTTAGACTTATACACTTTATTCAACACTGTTCTGATTTGTTGATCCCTTCCGAATAATTGGAATGTCCAAGTCTGCAAAATATGTATTAGTTGGTGCAATCATCTCCTCGTTTGAATAAAATCTTTGTCCTGCCAGCCATTTCTTCAAATTGGGGAACAAATAGTAGTCCAAGGGAGCCAAGTCTGGAGAATAGGGAGGATGTGAAATGAGTTGGAGTCCTATTTCCATTAATTTTGCGACCACAACTGCTGACCTGTGTGCTGGTGCATTGTCATGATGGGAAAGGTCTTTTAGCGGTCCAATTGCCGACGTTTTTCTTGCAGCTCGGTTTTCAAACGGTCCAATAACAATGAATAATATGCACCTGTAATAGTTTTACCCTTTTCCAGATAGTTGATGAGGATTATCCCTTGTGAATCCCAAAAGACAGTCACCATAACCTATCCAGCCGAAGGAATGGTCTTCGCCTTTTTTTGGTGCAGCTTGTCCTTTGGTAACCCATTGTTTAGATTGTTGTTTGGTCTCAGGAGTATATTAATGTATGCATGTTTCATCCACAGTGATGAAACCGCACTTGAAAGTCCTGCAGATTCTTCCTGAACAGCTACAAACAATCCTTGCAACACTTCACATGATTCTGTTTCCCCCCCCCCAAGTGTGAGCAATCATGGAACCCATCTTGAGGATAGCTTTCTCATGTCCAAATGTTTATGCAAAATATTATGTACCCACTCATCTGAGATACCCACAGCATTAGCAATCTCATGCAACTCAACTCTTCTGTCATCGATCACCATATCATGGATTTTATCAATGATCTCTGGAGTCATAACCTCCACAGGGCATCCAGAATATTCAGCATCACTTGTGCCCATATGACAACTCTAAAAATTTTTAAACCACTTATAAACTGTTCTAATCGAAGGTGCAGAGTCACCATACTGTTTATCAAGCTTCTCTTTAGTCTTCTGAGGCGTTTTGCCTTTCATAAAGTAATGTTTAATCACCCCATGAAATTCTTATTCATCCATTTTTTGACAATCACTCATCTTCCTTGATTCACACGAATGCCAAACACAAAGAAAGAGACCAATATAGCTGAAACTTGGTGTGCGTTTTTTCCAAAGATGCTACTAAGTAAACATGACCTTGATACATGCTGGGGGTGCCATCTCTCAGACTTTGCATGGACTTTTCAAATGCCCCTCGTAATGTTTGACTGGACTAGAGGAACTTCACTGCAGTTATTTAGACAGAAACAATTCTGAGTGGAGTAATGAACAATGACACCCTGTTTATCCTACAAGTGTTACATTGTGTGCTCCTAGTTTTTCCTCTGATCCAGCTCCCACCCCTATCTGTAGTCTTCAAAACCTTTCCAGTGACTTTTTGAATAATATTCTCCAGCACCAATGCCATAACAGTACCTTTCCAATGCATCAGCAATAGACTCTGTCAAATAATCCTGCCATTATCTCATCTACTGCTTCAATGTGTGGACAGCAAATTACAATGGCCAGTATCTGAGTCTCATGTTGCAGTTATTTATGCGCCATTCATTCTGCTCAGAAGTATCCCAGTGCACTGAATGCTGGTGTCACACACATCCCAGCAAATCATCCCATGCTGTGTACCATGTTTAACCTAACCATGACCAAATATCTTGTATCTCATGCCTTTCACATGCATTCTGCATACAGTGCTAATATGCTCTGCAGACCTCAACTTTTGCAGCATTGACCGCTTCAGGTCCCATCTACATTGCGCCAACCCCTGTCTGACATTACATCCATGCCAGCTGCTCCATGTGCTTTTGACCTTTCATACGACACTCATAGAGATTGGATGCATTGAGTTGATTGACTGAGCCTGCTGCATTGTCGCTATTCTGTACTGACCTTCCAACAGTATATTTCACTCTATGCAAGTGCTTGATGTCTGCCCAAGGGATCACCAATGATGATGCAAGGTTTATCATCTTACTCAGCCATCTCGACAATGATGTGGACATAATCAGCGACCTATTCCCAGCATCACCCACTCACAACAAGTATGAGATAACTATGGCTTTGCTGCTCTGGCACTTCTCATGCTCTCCATAGTGGCAACCACATTTAGGTATGCATGAAAAAACCCTCAGAGACAACCCACCATCCTCACTCTGGTGACACCTACAGATGAAGGTTGATCCTATAATGATGACTGACCACATGCTCTGGGCACTTTGGCTATTGAAACTTCCCACACGCATCCAGAATGCAATAGTGTCACATAAGGATGACCACCTTGATGCCAGACTTCACCTTGCAGACCGAATTCACATCCTGGGGCAGCATCATACTCTCGTCAACAGTTACTCTGACATCAGCAAGGCCTTCACCCTACTCGGCTATGAGGCAAGCAAGGCTAAATGACTACTGCTGCACCAGCCTGACCTCCCTGACTCACTGCCGGTTGCCACTATTGCCTCCACGCTGCACAGCCAGGACACATTCAAGGTCAGCCAACTCTGGCCAGTCCAGCCAGCACCCCGTCCCACCACTACGCTGTGCAACCTTCACATTACCAAGAGACAACAATCACTGAATGATACAAGGGATACGCTCACCTCCTCAGCTGACCAAATTCCCCCCTGACACTGTTTACAAACAGATGCCACTTCAGAGAACAATGCCACCAGCCTGCACCC
This sequence comes from Schistocerca nitens, assembly GCF_023898315.1. Taxonomy (NCBI): domain Eukaryota; kingdom Metazoa; phylum Arthropoda; class Insecta; order Orthoptera; family Acrididae; genus Schistocerca; species Schistocerca nitens. The sequence continues at coordinate 108,879,128 of NC_064621.1, read as the reverse complement.
CTTCAACAGCTGAGTGATACTGTTGGTTTCACAGTAGATTTGGACAGGAGGCTAGTAGCTGCAGAGCACTTTGTGCTTACCCAGACAAGTACATTGGCCTTCTGTAGGTGCACCAGACTGTTCTTCAACCACAAGGTGCCTCAATCAAGCATACCTGCACATTTCTACCACCTCACATTGTCTTTCCAACAGCTCACGCTTATTTGTTTACGATCACCTGATGCAACTTATTATCTCATCGACATGGGCGCTGACATCAACCCCCTCCCACCATCTCAAGCACCAACTACTTTCTTGCTATCATCACACCAATTCTGTGCCACAAAAAACACTGTCGTTGTGGTTGCCAACACCGCCTCAGTCACTTTGGACTTGGGGCCAGAGAGTCATTGCACCTTCCCCATCAGCAAGATGGTCGAGCTGGTCCTGGGGTCAGACATTCTGCATCACTATCACCTGCTTCCTGACCTTGCCTACAGATTATTATTACCACATGATGATCAGCATTCAGTCACTGGAGTTCTCAGCAAAGTTCTCCTTGAACATTCCTGTCCACCTACCACCTCTTCATTATTCAGTGAATTTTGATCTTTGATGTCCAACAATTCTTACTACACACTGAAAATGACATCAAGACAAGCATAAATGTGGATCTTCAGCAGCACATTACTGATACTGCAGCGTCACTTCACACTGTCAAGTACAAACTTGATGCCCTACAACATTCACGACCACCATGCCAGATGTCTGTCAGTTTGGAGGACACCTACGTACTTTCAGAGCCTATCCTTGAGGAATCTGAACAGAGTAGTGAAGTGCTGTATCCAACTTCAGTGCACAATTCTGACCACTGCTGAACATAGCAAACTGTTCTTTCAGAGATGCAATTTTTCCAGAAAAACTGAAGATAACGAAGGTAGTGCCAGTGTACAAGAAAGGGTGTAAGGATGATCCCAACAACTACAGACCAGTTTCACTGATATCAGGTTTCTCAAAAATCCTAGAAATGCTTATGTATACCAGATTAGTTAACTATTTGGAGAAACATAACATTCTCATGACCTCACAACATGGTTTCAGAAAGGGTAAATCTACAGAATCAGCAATTGTCAGTCTAACAGAATACATTTTACAGTCCTTAGATGAGAAAAAGGTTGTCTCTGCAATGTTTCTGGATCTTTCAAAGGCATTTGACACCATTGACCATGAAATTCTGATACAAAAATTAAGCAACTATGGCATTCGGGGGCAACCAGGTGAATGGATAAAATCATACTTGTGCAACCGCAAGCAGTATGTATCATTAGGAAACTCGTACCAATCAGAAACCAAATCCATCAAATATGGAGTGCCGCAGGGTTCGGTAATGGGGCCATTGTTATTTAATGTATTTGTTAATGATATAGGTGTTGAGGAGGAAGAAAAGAAAATATTGTATGCTGATGACATGACAAAACTAAATAGTGACCAAAATATGGAACAGCTTGAGAGAAGAGCATACATATCTGCAAATGTCACAGCTCAATGGCTGTTGGAAAATGAACTGGTTATAAATCTAAAAAAGACTATGTATGCAGTGTTTAAAAACAAGGAAAAGGCTGTAGACATGGATTTAGAGGTTGATGGAACAAGGCTGGAAGAAGTAGAATCTGCTAGATTCTTAAGTATTCTTGTGGATAATGAACTGAAATGGAAAAAACATATTAATAATGTCTGTAATAAACTGAGCTCTGTCATATTCTTAATGATGCAGCTATCACAGTATTCAGACAAGAACCTTCTGTGTACAGTGTATCATGGACTTTTCGAACCATACTTACAGTATGGAGTGACGGTGTGGGGAAACTCAAACAAACAAGAGACAAAACGAGTGTTCAAATTACAAAAAAAAAAAAAGCAATTAGGACCATTTTAAGAAGAAAGACCTCTGAAACATGCAGAAACTGTTTCAAGAATTTAGGTATCTTAACTTTTTCATCATTGTATATATACAAAACAATAATGTACATCACAAAAGGTAGTGAGGACTGGATTACAAATGCTAGTGTACACACCCGCAATACAAGAAAGAAGAACGAAGTACGGAGCATACCCCACCGACTGGCAATGCTAGAAAAAGGACCCCAGTACTCTGGTATCAGACTACTAAGAAGTCTGCCCAAAACCCTGCAAGATAGTGTACTTCACAATGACTTTACAAAGAAACTTAAAGACTATCTCATTGAAAAAGAGTTTTACAGTGTTGCAGAATACTTATGCCATTAAATTTGTATATATTGTTACTCATTATCAGTTATGTAAAAATGTAAGCTAAAGATGTAGAAAAATAAGTGATAAAGAATTTTAATACTTTGACATGTCCTATATTACACGTACATTTACTGTACACAATGTAATCTTACAGGATCAAATAAAATTCAATTCAATTCAAACTGCTCTGCCTAGTGATCCTGCTCTACAACGCAGCGTGTTTTTGGCCACATACGTGCACCCTACTATCAGACCACATGCAGTTTGTGCTGTTCATTGTATAACACTACACCTGGCCTGCCTGTCTAGTGTAGATCTCAATGCATACCTCCGACAAACATAGAGTGGCGAAGGCCACCATGGACAAACTAATGGGGGCAGGCATTATCCACCCATCGGACAATTCCTGGGCATCCCCTACAAAGCTCATTTTTAAGAAAGACAAACCATGGTGCCTATGTGGTGACTCAGTGACACAGTGACCAAATTATTATAGATATTTATCCAATCCTGAACCACCAGGACATCGCTCAAATGTTAGCTGGCTCCAAATTATTCAGCGTTATTGACTGTAGAACAGCATACCTCCAGCAGATTTCCAAAGTGGAAGAGGACATACTGAAGACAGGGATCACTACGTCTTTCAAACTCTTGGAGATTTTGTACATGCCTTACAGACTAAAAAACACTTTACAAACATAGCAATGCTTTTTTGATGAAGTTTTGTTCAGTCTACCATTTTGTTATGCATACAAAGATGATGTCCTTGTATTCTCACCATCTACAGAAGAGCATGAGGCTCACCTACAACAAGTCCTCAACAGACTAGCTGCCTATGGGGTCGTTATTAATGCAGACAAATGTCAGTTATGGTAAGCGTGCATGACATTCATCTCCTTTCACATAGATCCCTCAGTCATCCACTCAACACCAGAGAAGACCAACCAGATGTGACTCTTGCACCACCCTCCACCTACAGAATGTTGGGTGGATTTTTAGACGTCATAAACTTCCACAGGAGACACATTCCACACACAGCTGAGATTTTCTTTCCTTTGACCAAAGTCCTGTGTGGGAAGAATACTGTGAGAAAGCACTGCCTTGTGTGGGCTCATGTAGTCTGCTTTTTATAAAATCAAGGATGACTTGCTGCATGCGGCTACACTGACTCATCCATTTCCCAACACCCACCTTACATAACAGCAGATATGAGTGACCATGCTATCAGTGCCATGTTTCAACAGGAGATAAGTGACATTCCCCAGCCTCAATGGTTTCTCTCTTGTAAACTTTCAGACGCAAGATGGAAGTGGTCAGCCTTTGACTGTGAGCTACTCACCATCTAGAGGCTGGTCAATACTTTCCAGAAGTGGTGGAGGGCAGACATCTTAGCTTACATGGATCTCCATCCCTGGCTGACACAATATGCATCCAGCCTGAGGGCCCCTCCCCCAGGCATTTTTGATACCTTAATTTCATTTCACAGTTCACAACTGACATGTGCTATGTCAAAAATGCTGACAAAATTCTCACAGATGACTTGTCGCAGATCACATCTTCTTCTGCTCGGCTCAATCATGAGCAGATTGCCAATGTGCAAGACTCACATCAAGATGAACAGAACCTACTTCATGACCCAGACACAGGCCTCAAACTTGAGCAACTTACCCTTCCTGGCTTCACCAAACCAGTTTGGTGTGATGTGTCCTGTGACTGGGTTTGACCACTCACCTGCCGGCCGCGGTGGTCTCGCGGTTCTAGGCGCGCAGTCCGGAACCGTGTGACTGCTACGGTCGCAGGTTCGAATCCTGCCTCGGGCATGGATGTGTGTGATGTCCTTAGGTTAGTTAGGTTTAAGTAGTTCTATGTTCTAGGGGACTAATGGCCACAGCAGTTGAGTCCCATAGTGCTCAGAGCCATTTTAACCATTTTTTGACCACTCACCCTGAAAACTTTTCAAAAACAAATCTTTGATCTCATCGATGATCTTGGACACCCTGGGGTATGGCCCTCTGTAAATTTAGCGACAGAATGATTCATGTGGCACCAAATGTGGAAAGACTGTGTCACATGGACCATAACGTGCATCCCATGCTAAGAGAGCAAAACAGGTCACCACACTCAGCGCCCCCTTGACAAATTTCCGATCCCTAAGGGGAGGTTCCAACAAATGCACATGGACATAATAGGACCAATTCCAGTCTCAGATGGACAGCATTACATTGTTTCACTGATTTATGGAGTTATGTGGTGGGTCAAGGCCGCACCTACTGATGATATATCCACTGAGACTGTTGCCAAAGTTTTTGTCAACAAGTGGATCACACATTTCAGCTGCTCTTTGTCACTCACTGCCAACCAGGGCAGACAATATTGAATGAACTGTGTCATATTTGTGGCTGCCACCTTTTCCATACCACTGCGTGTCATCTGCAGTCAAACAGTCTCATTGAAAGATCTTCTCTGGTTGTTGCTTAGTGTCCACACCATCCATAACAAAGATCTTGAATCATCTTTAGCCGAGATCCTGTATGACAAGACATTATCTCTTCCTGCTGATAATGTCAATACAGGCTACATTTCCCAATAACCATGACCTGTCAGATTTCATTGCCTGTATCAGACACCACATACAGAACCTGCATATACCCTCCTCTCCACCCCCCCCCCCCCCCCTCCACCAACTTTGAGACCAGCCCTGCACCTGCCATATACAGACCCTCATAAAGTAATTACTCTTGGCATGAACACATTTGACATCATGACTGGCAGCAAACAATTGAGAGTATCTGTTAATAGACTGAAGCCAGCTTGGTATGTTGCAGAATGATCTTCATACCTGCCATTTAGCCCTGCACCCGACCAACAGTCTTTTACCCTTTCACACTGCAGCTCAATCTCTTCCACTTCCTACCCTAGGATATATCTGTGATGCTCGTCAATGAAATTTGGTCATCTTCATGCATTATGAAGACAAGAGGTCCGGGGCCAACATGATTTTGCATCATTGCCACCACACCTTGCCTATACTGGCTGACATGGACATGGCAGAACTGATGTCCCAACTCACTACCAAGGGCTCCCTCATCATATCTGCCCTGACTTATGGTATGGCTGTCCTAGGCGAGAATAGAACTACACCATTGGCTACTCCACCCTCAATGCCCACTACCAAGGCTGCTACTGATGGCAGTGCACCAATACCTGCTAAATCCTACTATGGACACCCCCTCTGCCCTCCTCAGAGACTACACGATCTCTGGCATTACTGCAGCTGTTGCCCCACCACAGATCAACACCGACACCTCACCTTCTCTCAATGTACAATGCTTCCACTTCTCCAGTGCTCTGCTCTATGGGAGGGAGAGGACATGGTGGGGCAGTGGGATCTCGGTGGTGACATCCCAACCATATATCACCTCTGACTGACAAAATAAACATGGCTGTTCTCTGCAGTAGAGTGGACAATAATATTTATGATGGTGGTTTAGTATACTGGTATAATTTTAGTAATATATCATGGAGGAATAGCAAATAGGTAGAATATTGTACATAGTATACAGTGTCACTTGCACACTGCAACTTTTTTATGAACAGAGTTGGATGCCAAGCATTCATTATCAGTTTTCAATTAGTGATGAAGCTGTTTGATAGTTGACGATCCACAAAAAAGAGCACAGACCAGCAGACATTGCTATATCTGTTATGAAAGATCAGCTGCTAATCTACAGATGCTGAATTGATAGCAGTTCCATAACTCCTCTATGTGCATAATCTGTGTGCAAACAAAAGACACGACCTGTCCAGCGTTAGGGACTTTTATAAATACAGCTAGTTTGTAAACCCATTCCTGTGCATTTGAGCCTAATCACCAGTGACATGGCCTTACAATGAAGTTGTAAGAAATGTGGTACCAGAGGGGATCTAATATGGGATTTTGTACTTGTTTTAGTTTAATTTATGTCATTAAATGAAGAAAATAAACCATGGTTTCACTAGTTGACCAAATTAAATCCATCCCCTTAGACCAGTCAGTGAAGAGACCAATTAAGCAACAATCAGATCATTTTAAACTTCAAATTTTCTTCTGTTACTTTTGGGTAATGTTAGGTATTTACTAGTTTCAGTATAGAGGGCCATTTAAATTGCCTTCATTTATTCAGTGTGTTTTAGGGGTAATAAATATTTTATGAGGTGGTAGAACCAAACAGTGGAAAATGAAGCACAGAGTAGCAACAATACAAAATAAGATGGGTTGCTACCTATCACGTAGAGGAGGTGTTGAATGGCAGGCAGGAACATTTAAAGGACACTTTAAAAAATTCAAAAATGCATTGAAGTTGAATGTGGAATTGATGGAAACTGACTTTGAACAGTTGTTTGCCTTTTCTGTGAGTGTTTGGGTAACTTTCTAACAGCTGTATCTCTGCTGCCATAGAAATTGGACACATGTTATGTGGAATGTTTCTCTGAGTTAGCCTATACTACCACCACCTAACATAGTTACTAATTACACTATAGGAAATACTGCAAACAACCAAATGTTTTTTTGAAATGATTTTATTGTACCATTACTAGTTTTGTGGCTGAGCCCATCATAAAATGGTAGTGTTGATTTCTTTGCAAGTTTTACATTTGTGTCCTAAAATATAACAAAGTTTTTGTGATTGCATAGTTTACAGAAGGTTTTATATTTGCATCCTAAAACATAACAAAGTTCTAGTGTTTACAAAGATAAGTGTAAAACTATGTAATCACAAAATATTTGTTATACTTTATGACACAAATGTAAAACTAGCAAAGAAATCAATGTGACTGGTCTGATGATGGCCTCAGACCCAAAACTACTAATGGTACAACAAAATCACTTCAAAAAAACTTGTGGCTTGTTGTAGTATTTGCTACAGTGTAATTTATGAAAATAACTATGGTGTTCTCTAGCCAAAATGGATAAAATAATGTTCACAAATTCTCCTGAAACACCCTGCATATAAACTCAGTGAATATTAAGTTTGATTCTGAAGAAATGAATGGTTTAGGGATAATTTTTCATTGACAGACTATGTGTGTCTCTTATATACAATCCACATAATATTTTCAGTTGTATTTCACTTTAGAGAACTTCTGATCCCTTGGTACAGACATGCTTAACTTTATTATAGAATATCTTTCTGCCATTTTACACTTTCTGATCACTGTAATACAAACTATATGCTATATCATAGACTTCATTTGTTTCAATATTTATCTTAATATGTCTGTCAAGTACTTACTTGTAATAACCAATAGATCTCTTTTTTAGGTTAAATGTCATCAGTATTATCCAAACTTAAGAGAAACAGCAAAATATGGTGAGATCAGTGTTAAATGTTCAATAGAGCTACAATTCTCTATATATACATCCCGTACAATCATGCTGGAGAAGGTAAATCATGACTTTCATATTATTGTTGTATAATTACTAGCTAGCTGTAATATCACATATGTGATGCAAGTCTTTCGCCATGTGCAGCACCCTATTGCTGTTGCAACAGTATAAGCTCTCTCTGCTGTCACATCCCCCCTCCCCCCGCCGCCCCTCCTGCTTCCTCTAACTCTCTTAGCCCTTGCATATACTTTGCTTCCTTTCCTCACTTGTTATATTCTTCAGCTGCTTCACCCAAAAGAACTTTCCACTCCAGTTGGTGCACAACCCTGAGAGAATGTACCTTTATGTGTATATGATACTTTGGGAACTCTGAAAAAGGATACAAATTTGTAAGGTGGGCTGTTGCACTAGCAAGCAACAAAATATGTGCATGTGCAAAATTTCTGTGTACAGTTGTGACTTGCAGGTAGTGAGGAGATTCTTAAGGATGTAGAAAACATGTAAAAGCAAAAATAGTTAATATGTGAAACTTCCTAGCAGATTAAAACTGTGTGCTGGACAGGGACTCAAGCCTAGAACCCTTGGAAGCAGGAGAGAGGAACGTCTGACATGCAGCTATGAGGGCAAATTTTGAGTCATGCCTGTGCAGCTCAAATAGTAAGAGCAGTGTCCACAAAATGCAATGTTCTGGGTTCAAGTCCCAGTCTGGCACACAGTTTTAATATACCATTTTGGGATGCACTTCCTGAAAGCTGAATGTTTTTTGTGTCACCTGTTGCTACCAGTTTAGGAACCTCCACGTGAAACTAATTTCCTGAAATTCTGAATCTTATAAAAATCCTATGTCTAGTGTAAGTAATGAAGTGGGTGTTGCACCAAACAACAGCAGTTTGTTATTTTTAGGTGACTCAAGCCATCTTTTAAATTCTTTCGAGTTCTCAGATGAATTTTCTTTCTGATAAAATCAATCCTTCTTCTTACATCTATTATAATTTATGTTATTTCAGGTTTATGTGACATTGTTCAGTGATTTGGAATAATGAAGTCGTTAAAATGATACAAATTAACCCAACCTACACACTTACTATCTAAGTATTGCAAATATTTTTTTCATTACATTCTACAACTGCTGTTTTCATTCTGTGATTTGGTTGAAACTACTTATCCCACATAAAGTTACAAGAGAACTTAAGAACAGAACTGATCAATAACGAGACGTTCACTCAACTATAAAATATCAATGCATGGAGCTCAGTAACACATAAGAGAAAACAGCATTCACAATTCATCTTGAGCCCTAGCTCTTTTTTCAGCAATAGTATACACATTGACACATACAACAACGCAGACACACAAACACATACACAAGAGTAACCATTTACACAGGATTGTACATTTGGGTGCTTATGTGGTTGTGTGTGTGAATGTGTGTACTATTGCTGGAAAAAGAGATAGTGCTCAAAAGCTACTGTGATTAATGCTTTTGTCATGTACCACTGTCCTCTATGCATTGACATACTATAGGTGAGTGGTCGCCTTTCCCTTATATTACATAATGCTCCATCCAGGAATTTCCATTACTGTTGTACTGATCAACAATGTCTAGAGTTGTTGATGACCAGCTGTCTTCAGTGATGTACATGGTTAAATGGTTATCTGACTGTAATGATCAAATTATGGTGGAGCAATTTCATAAAAATATTGCATTTCAGAATCATAACCAAGGTTTGTGTCACAATGTTCATATGCATTCTCAGAAGATACAAGGGTAATCCCAAAACTAAGGTCTCCTATTTTTTTATAAGTACATAGACCCGTTTATTTCTACAATGGTTTACATCAGTTTACAGCTTGAACATTTAGCTATTTTACAACATTATCACCATTTCTATCGATGCATTTTTGTAGATTCTGTGGCAGTTTTTGTATGCCCATGTCATACCACCTAGCCATCATGCTGTTAAGAAAGTTATGAACCTCTTCTTTCACCTCATCATCAGAGCTGAATTGCTGGGACTACAATCAACAGTGACAGTTACTGTGAGACTCTGAAAAAACTCAAACAGGCAATTCAGAACCGGAGAAGAGGAATGTTGAACAAGGGTATACATATTCTCCATGACAACGCTCACCCACACATCTCTTGGCAAAATGTTGCTCTCCTGCAACAGTGTCAGTGGAACATAATCATCCACCCAACCCATAGTCCTGACTTGGCACCAAGTGACTATCACCTGTTCCCTAGGTCAAAAGAACATTTGGCCGGAAAGCAATTCAGCTCTGATGACGAGGTGAAAGAAGAGGTTCATAACTTTCTGAACAGCATGGCAGCGAGCTGGTATGACTTGGGCATACAAAAGCTACCACAGTGTCTACAAAAATGCATCAACAGAAATGATCATTATGTCAAAAAATAGCTAAATGTTCAAGCAGTAAATTGATGTAAACCATTGTAAAAATAACAGGTCTATGTACTTATAAAAAAAATAGGAGACCTTACTTTTGGGATTACCCTCGTACTAATTTTGCCATTATTGCATATGAGGTGGAATACAAAATTTTTGAGACTGGTGCTGGAAAGTAGGAATAGTAGATCTTTGCACCAATATGTGGTGAGAGCTGCACATCTGATGAGTCAGTGTGCCGAGTGGCGTTCAGCTGGGAGGACATGTTGTGTGTCCACAGTGATTTCTGTAACACTCTGTGTTTGGTGTGTCGCAATTTTATGATGCATCTGCGAACAGAACAGCGCATGTGTATCACGTTCTCTGCGAATCTTGGGAAAAGTGCTACAGCAACCCTTGCAATGATTCAACAAGTGTTTGGGGGACAGATCATGTGTGTTTGAGTGGCATGCTTGGTTCAAGGCTGACAGTACAGACATCGAAGATCACAAAGAATTCATCCCACCAAAACTAAACAGTGAATTCTGCATACTACTGTGATGTTTTGTGATGGTTCCGTGAAAACGTGTGGTGACATCAGCCCAAACTTTGGTGTCAAGGGGACTGGATGCTGCTTCACGACAATGCACCCTGCCACATGTCCTAGCTCACCAGGACCTTTTTGGCAAAAAACAACATGGTGGTTGTACCCCACCCACCATACTCACCAGATTTTGCATGTTGTGACTTCACACTATTTCCAAACCTGAAACTCAAGTTGAAATCATCAGTTTGACACTCTAGAGAAGCATTGCTCATGGTGATCATCATCAGTTATCTGCTATATTAGCAAGTCCTTTGCCTCTCCATTTTCTGCGATCCATTGCTTCCTTCTTAAGGCTGCTGTATGTTGTACTGTCCATCATGTCATCCAGTATCTGGAATCTCTTCCTTTTCCCTTCTACATAACCTTCTAAAACTGTTTTTATCAGTCTGTCATTCTTTCTTAATATATGCCCAATCCAATTTCTTTTTCTTATCTTTATTACATCTAGTAACTGTCTTTTCTCTCCCACTCTTCTCAGTACCTCTTCATTTTTTACTCTGTCCATCCAACTTATTCTTTCCATCTTCCACCATGTCCAGAAATTGTGCTGAATGGAGAAACACTAGAACAGGTGCAAAATTTTAAGTATCTTGGAAGCAGGATAGACACTGACTGGAAGTGCACCACAGAAATTAAAACAAGGATAGCAATGGCAAAAGAGGCGTTTTATAAGAAAAGGAGAATCTTCTGCAGCGGTCTGGACAGAGAACTCAGAAAGAGACTCATAAAATGTCTTGTATGGAGTGTTCTTCTATTGCTCATGGTGATAAACACCCTCAAAAGACAGGACTTCCAGAAAACATTTGACCAGTGGCAGAAGCAATGTGACCGGTGTGTACTTGTGGATGGGAACTACTTCAAGGGTGATGGTGACCATTAGTCCAAAGGTAAGGTTTTCAACAGATGACAGTACCAGTTCCAAAAATTTTGTATAGCACCTTGTATAATATAAGTACAGAAATAAAAAAAATAGGAACAGTTCTTTTACTGAAAAAACACTAACAAAATATTTGAAAATGTCTGACAGACTGTTCAAGGCAAATTAGCAATCATTAAATTTTTGTCAAGATTGAGCAGATAAAGTTAAATAATCTTCACTGAATTCCACAAACTATAAAAATAGTCTAGCCAGATGGTCAAAAATAAGAACTAGAAAGTGTTAGGTTTTTCGAAATGCCTTAATCAGAAAACTAATACCCCAGAAGCACATAAGTTCAGCCACATATACAAAATTTCTGCAAAAGGTGATTTTAAGAAAAGGAACCTTGTGTGAATATCCATTCACCTTTATTTTTAATTCAGTGTATAAGTATAGTATTTACAGAATATAAAAGGATTTTATATTATCTGGTGTTAGCTCTTAGTACATACAGCAGAGAACCATTAGAAATAATACTACTATTTTGCCAAATGTTCACAGAAAATGTTATGTTTTCAATAAGATGCTTTATTGTTAACATACTGATATTTGTCTTTTCCAAAAAAATAGTGCGGAGCAGGAATGTGACATTAAGGTCAAAAACAAACTCTATTAATACACATTAGCATGGAAAGACGTGCCCCAGAAATGTGTGTTGGCTGTTCCTGTCATATAGTAATGATATGGCAGTCAATATTAATAGTAACCTAGGGTGTTTAGAGAGATGATGCAGGTGTCTATAATAAAGTACTGTCTGAAAGAAGCTGCACAAATATTCTGTCATAATGTGATAAAAATTTCAAAGTCATGCAAATATTAACAACTTTCTTTAAACATTCAGAAATATGAAATTATGCTCTTCACACAGAAAAAAACTGTGATTAAAATAACAGTGAGTCATGATTGGAATCATCAAACTCATACAAATACCTAGATGTAATAACTGCAGGGATACCCATATGCTCAGCTGTTGATAAAGCAGAGGGTAAGCTTCATTTCACTGGTGTTCTACTGGGAAAACACAATAAATCTACAAAGGAGATTGTTTGCAAAACATTGTGCAACCTACCATATGTTACTCAAGTTTATATGACCCATGCTAAATATGACTAACTGGAGGCACTGAATATATACACAAAGAATGGCAACATGAATTGTGACAGGTTTGTTTGACTGACAAGAGAACATAACAGAAATACTGAAAAATCTGAACTGATAGACAATTAAAGATAGAGTGGATTAAATTAGATTAGGTTAGACATACTTTTTGTTCCAATAGATTGAGAGTGAGGATATCATGATGAAAAACATGTCAGAAGAACAAGAATACACAATTAATATTTACAAAGAAATTTGCTAATGTACTTTCCACACATCCCAAGGCAAATTGTCCTCATGAATGTGAAATACGTCCATACATTTTTTCATTTAAATGCTAATAAATAATTTGTCACAAAACATATAAATGTTCAATTCACTGAGGTGCAAATGATAATTTTTAGGCTATTGTAGTCATGCATCATTGAACAGAATGATCATTTTACAACACTTATTTAAAATGATTTCATCACAGTACTTAATTTGTACAGAAATCAGACTGTACTAATATTTGCGTTATTTGGTATTCTTAGTGACATATACATATCAGTTGGTTCTACAAGAAATTCATCAATGGTGTAGATGAAGTTGGTCATCAATAAATCCTTTATGCTGCATTTATACTGAACTTTATTTGTAGTTCAGATTTTTGGCTGCTGGCTAGTTTTATAAAATGTATGTTCCTGAATAACAGACATCTTTCTGGACCAAAGTAGGTAACTTTAAATAAATATTTATTAAGGTTGTTCTTATTTCTAGTATTAATTACATGAACTGAGCTATTGGTTTAAAAAAGAGATATATTGTTAATGACAAATTTCATTAAGGAGTAAATATATTAGGAAGCAGTACTTGGTATCCCCAGTTCCATAACCAGGCCTCTACAGTATGTTCTTGAGTTCACACTGCAAATAATTCTTATTACATAATTTTGGAGCCAGAAAACTTTAGCCTGGCTTGGTGAGTTACCTTAAAAAACAATGATGTTATGAAATGAAAGTAAGCATAATATTCTAGATTTTTTTTATCAGCTTTGTCTAAAAACATTCACATTGTAAATATAGATTTTGTAGGTGATTCGGTAGTTCTGTATTCTGCTCCTCCCAGATGAATTTATTGTCAAGGTGTAATCCCAAGAATTTAACATTGTCAACTTCTTCTATTGTTTGTTTCCATGTTTTAGGCATATACTGATGGGAAGCCTCTCACAAGCTCTAAACTGCATGTAGTATGTTATTTCCAAGTTTACTGATAAAGCATTGGCTAGGAACTATTTATTAATGTGCATGAAATTTTCTTTAACCAATCTTTCTAAGACTGTACTTGATTTGCTACTTAGTGTAATGCTTGTGTCATCTGCAAACAAAATAGATTTGTCATCTGGTAATGTTACAGAGTAAAGGTCATTGATGTAAGCAAGAAAAAAAATTGCTCTAATTTGAAACCATTTGGGACACATATAATAGTTCCCATTTGGATGATGCCTGAAAGCTTAATCCACTTCTTTGATATTGACATCCTTTGTTTCCTGTAAGAGATACAAGATTTCATCCATTTTGCAACATTTCCTATTACACCATAGTATTCCAATTTATTTAAAATTTATTTAAAATGATGATGTGATTTGCACATTCAAATGTCTTTGACAGTTCACAAAATATACCAATAGCTTCTAATATACATTGACGAGCCAAAACATTATGACCGTATGCTTAGTAACTTCTTTATCTGACTCTGGAACAAAATACATAACTGATTCTGTGTATCAGGGATCAGACAGTTTATTGGCAGGCTTGTGGAGGTATTTGGCATTAGATGTCTATGCACTGTTCACGTAGTTTGTGTAAGTAATAGGCTGCTGATTTGCATATGTGGTGATGGTGCCCGATAGTGACCCAGATGGGTACCATAGGATTTACATCAGGCAATTTTGGTCACCAAGACTGGTTGTAGCTTGGCTCCAATACATGGGCAATTATACTGCTGAAAGATGACATCACCATCGGGGAAGACATCAAGCATGAAGGGGTGCAGGTGGTTCACAGCTGTTAGCATGTCATTGATTACTACCAAAGGTCCCATTAGATTAGATTAGCTTTTCGCAAGCAGGGTGTCTCCCATTGTATAATACTGCTCCCACTAGCTAGTGTCCCTGGTGTACTACGTGTTTCAAGCTGCCGTTCATCTTGATGACAGCGTTTGTGAAGATGACCATTGACCTAGTTAGCAAAAATGTGATTCACCCAAAGAGCTGACAGGTGTCCATTGATTGACAGTTGAAGCTTGGTGGTCCCATGCCCATTGCAGTCATGATTGACAATGTCATTGGGTTGACATGTGAACAAGTAGGAGTGGTCTGCTGTGGAGCTCCAAGTTCAACAATATACGATGAATGGTGTGCTCTGAAAGACTTGTGTGAGCCCCATCATTGTGCTCTTTTGGCAGAGATGACACAAATCACCATATATCCTACTTTACAGAGCAGGCAGGCCTCTGAAATCCACTTTTTGTGAAGATTTCTGGATGTCCTACAATTAAGCCCCTGTAGATAGTTTCGCTGCCCTTCTACATCTTTCCATAGAGGCTGATAACAGTAGCACATAAATATTTGACTAGCTTCACTGGTTTCAAGATACTTGTTCACAGGCCGTACATTATAATGATCTTCCCTTTGTCAAAGTCACTTATCTCAGTGGATTTCCCCATTTGCAGCCCATATCTTCACTAGGGTGATCCCTCATCCATGTTTGCTCCACTTACATACTTTTGTTACTGTGTCACGCGCCCCCAGTGCCACCAGATGGCACCCAACATCTTAATGGGCAGTGACCATAATGTTTTGCCTTATCAACATTTTGTCTGGTGAATTAAATACATTCTTGTTGTACGTGTAGGTAGCCTTCTCAATATCAAAACCCTATAGGAAGGTTCCTCTGATAAACGGCTGGTTAAACAGATCACTTCATATGTTACCAAGCTCAGAAGCACACTCTTTCATTAACTTTGTTGATATTTCATTGTAACCACTAGAATATTTAGATTTTAAAGATTTTATGGTGCATTTACTTCTACTGGTATAGTGAAGGTCATACTCATATTAGCGAAGTTATCTGTAATGTCTGGTCTGAGCTACTCCATGGCAGCATCTACTGAATCTGACAACACCATCTTTTTGGTAACAGTTGTGAGCTGCTTGTTAAAAAGTTTTGCATTTACTCTCAGTGTTATCAGCTCTTCCTCATGTCTGGTTGATCCAGTCTCCTTCATTATATCTCACACTGTGTTTATTTTGTTGTTTGACGTGATTATCATTTTTCTGTAATGCATTTGCTTTTATGTCAGTATTATATCATTAATATCTTGCTGTGAGTCTTGTACAGAGCTGTAGTATCAACATCATAACTGTTTATGACTGACAGGTACAGTTTTCTTCTTGTTTTAAGATGCCAGCTATCTCACAGAAGCCTACTTACTACGTCTGAAGAACCATTCTGTACAAAAGAATCTAAGAATATACTAGAGCCTCGCATGTTTTGTGCCATAGAGACTGTTGAGACAAGGTTAAACTAATTACTGCATTCAAAAAGGCATATAAGCAGTTATTCTTATTGTGCTCCACATGCAACTCAAATGGGAAGAAACCCCACACTGGTGTGACAGTGCCACTATACTACACTGTAGATATTGGTACATCATGGGCCAATGGTGGTTCAATAATAACAGAGGAACAGAACCCCATAAGATTAAATGAAAACTCACCATGTGAGTGAATCTATGGGAAGTAGAATGTCTGAACCCTCGCAGAGACATACAAAGGGAAAACTCGGTACACAGCTGGCACAGGCGGCTGTCAGTTGAGCTCTCAGCAACAACACTCAGCATGCTGTGCAAAGTGAGATGTGGGGTAGTGAACTCAGCATAAGCACTGGCCTGCTAAGCTTACTGCCATCTACAGGTAAACAGCTCCATCAGCACCACGTGCCCCCTCTATGGCAAGTTTCCACATTGTTGTGCAGCACTGCTCATTCCACCTCAACAGCCTCCATTGTGATGTCCACTGGCAGGGATACTAAATCCCTTTCTCCTGAAAAGGCTGCAGGGCCAAAAGAGGCCAAGCTTGGGCCATGACCTCCAGTGCAGAACTGCGGAGGCCACAGGAGAACCTGGTAGCAGATCAACCACAAAAGGTGGCAAAACAGACACTGTCAGTTTCATCAGAAGGGCATAGAGGCTCAGGCAGTGGGAGGAACATCAGCAGCAGAGGAGATGCGGCCACCTCCATCAGTCACTGGGATGGGGAGGAAGAGAGGAGGAGGAGGAGGAGGAGGAGGAGGAGGAGGAGGAGGGGGTAGAGGAGGAGGAAAAGGAGGAGAAGGAGGATGGTGGATCAAAATCCAGAGGCTCCACATCAGCAGGTGGAGGTGCAAGCCTCACTGCAGCCTAAGGCTGCCGATGACAGAGGATGAGGGGAGTCAGCATAAGGGAAGCATGCTGTTGCAAGTGGGAGTCCACACCCAGAACAATGAGACCAATCCTGGCACCTGACACACCAGAAGACCACAGTGGTGATGCCCCAAAATGGCACAAGTGCAACTGATTTCCATGATGGGTCACCTACTCCCTTCTGACATCAACCACAAACAACTGCCAATCTCTGTGACCCACCATGATACCTGGCAGCTACCTCTGCTGCTAGCCAAAGGATTGCAACAAATGGCAGCCCTGAGAATAAACACAGCAGGCTACTGTGGTCCACGGCAGGCTACTCAGGGTGTAACAAATGCAGGAGACCTCATGGCCTGGGTCCATGAAAATGTTCCCCCAGACTACACCTATTGACTGCTGTTGCCAGATGGGTAGCTAGAAAACTCAACAACATATCATCACAGTAAGAGGCAAACACTGACTTCTTCACTTGGGTCTTGAATTTACACATGAAGTGCTCCATCTCTAAGTTACAAGCTGGATAAAATGGGGTGGCAGTCAGATGCCAGATACCTTTACAAATGCATAAGTCTTCAAACTCTTGTGACACAAATTGCCTTCCATTATTAGAGGCCCTTCAATGGCAAAATTACCAACAATGTGCGAGCAGTGGCAGTCAAAGATGTGGAGGTCAGCTTGGCTGTGTACAAAAAATTATACCATGCATAGACCGCCAACTGTCACATGCTGACCAAAAACAGACCTGCAATATTGATGTGTACCTTGTCCCAAGGATGTTCCAGGACCAACCAGGAATAAAACTGAAATGGTGGTGCAGCCTGATTCTGTGCACAAGCCCTGCAAGCCTACACCAGATATTCAGTGTCACAATTGATTGCAGGCCAGTAAGCATCATGTCATGCCAGTGTGTTGATATGAGTCATACCCTAGTGTGCTGTGTGCAGTAACTAGAGTTTGTATGGGTGCAATGGAGTCAATCACATATGAGAAAAAACGTACACCATGCTGGATATGCACCCAAAGACATGTGCTCTGACCATCTCATCAGGACTGATAAAATGATTTTCCAGAAAAGCTGGTCACCAGCCATGGCAGTTGCTATCTCTCATGCTGTCAGTCAAAAATCCAATGGGTTTTGATGCAAGGCATCATTCAGCATGAACAGAAAAGTCTATTGCTGACTGAATGCCAGATCAGACCCCACCAATAGCCACAAGAGTCCAGCAATGTTGGTATACTGTGCAGTTGAATGTTAATGAATGCCATCATATCAATAGTTACTGAGAAAGAGGGCCCACCTGTGCAATTGGTGGGGTGTGCTGCCAGATAGATTGGAACAAAATAAGAAATTGAGTAGCTTGTGGCTTGTGGTCAGTCATAAGGAGGAACCACATCCCATACCCTTCAAAATTAACAACTAGCACTTCCTCTTCCACTTTTGAATAATTAATTATCTATGCACAGGCTGTTTGGTGCCATCTGGATTTTTATGGGATAGCACTGCACCAGTACCATACTGGGACACATCACAGTCCAGGGTTAAAAGTTTACATGGCACAAAAGAAGGCAGCAGAGCATAAACACTGCTTGAGGGACTCAAAATTCCAATGACACTCTGCAGACCAGACAAACTTAATGCTCTTCTGATGTAGCTGGTTAAGATGATGCACATGTGTGGGGTCAGGCAGATGAACTGAGCATAATGTGAAATCTTACACAAAAAAGTCTGGAACTGCTTCAAGTTCTTGAGCACTGGGTGGTTGATAATAGCTTTGACACTGTCATCCTTTGGGACAAGGCCATCTTCCCTAAGCACATGTCCCAAAAAATGTACCTTCAGGAAGAAAAAACTGCACTCTTCCAACTTGTAATGAAGGCCATTCTCCAGGAGGCATTGGAAAACTGTCTGAAGATTTTGTAAATGCTTCTTTCTGGTAGGGTCTGTTTCTCAGGTATCATCAAGGTAATTGACACAACAGAAACTGTCCTGAAGCAACTGCTGCAAACACCATTGATAAATTCTTGGTGCACATGAGATTCTGAAAGGCAATCAATAAAACTGGTAATGCTCAAAGAGGGTGCTGAGGACAAAGAAAGTCTGAGAGACTGCATCCAACAGCAACTGCAGGTAAGCATCATGCAAGTTGATTCATGAAAAATACTGGCCCACTGACAACTTCATGATTTCACCAACAACTGTCCCAGCTGCAGAATTGGATACAAATCCACAACACATTGCACATTGAGTGGCTGGTTAAAACTGCCACAAAAGTGTGCAGCACTGTCAGGCTTTTGAATTGTCACCAAAGGAATGGCCCATTGAGTTGACAGAATAGGAGAAGCAACTCCACAATCCTGCCAAAGTTGCAACTGGGCCTTTCCCTTGTTGATCACAGCAAATGGAATTGGATGGAGGCAACAAAATTTAGGTACCATTAATGGTTTAACCCTACACTGCATAATGTTGCATTTTTGCTACATGAAAGTCGTTTGCTACTAAATGTGTAGAACTGCAACAGTTGACAGTATTGCTCATCACAGAGTGTCTCCTAGACTTCTGTAAGCAGTAAACAGAGATACAACAGCTGACTGTATTCAGGAGTATTGTCCCACAAACTCCGGTGACTGTGATCATGAAACTACACATATTTCGACACTTCCAACACCAAATTCCTTGTGTCATATATCTCAGATGAAAGATAAATCTACGTATCATCAAGGAAAAAGCTGAGTAGTGATCATGTAACATGGAAGCTGCATAGTATTGATTTTCCAGTTGACAAAGAAATATTGAAGGATAACCTCTATCTACCAGATGAAGTTTGTGCTTTGGAAATGCCATTTCAGTTCTTCAGATATGGGTGTACAGATCAGTTACTGAATCATATTGCAGAAAAAACAATGTTAAACAGTGTTTAAAAGGACCCAACAAAGCCTTATAAAACCATCTCTGAAGAATTATCAAAATTCATAGGAATCTGTCTCATATTGTCAGTCATGTCTGCAAGATACACTAGGATATATTCAAACCCAGCTGTGGATTTATCTGTGATAGATGAAACAACGTCAGTGAATAAATGTGAGAAATTGAGGCAGTTTTTGCATTTCAGTGACAATTCTAAGAAAATTCCTCATAATCAGCCAAATTGTGATAAGCTACATGAAATTTATCTCGTCACCATATCGCTACTGAAGCAGTTTTCCACATTATCAATAGAAGAGAATCTTGCCATGTATGATCTGATGACTGCAACAAAATCAAGGCACTATCTACAGCAACACATGTTGATAACCCACACAAATAAATTTTCATGTTGTGTGGTATATCTGACTTCACTTATGATTTTGAAATTTATACTGCGAAAGAATATCATCCATCACTCTGCTTGCAAGATGAACCGAACTTGGATGCCAGTAGCAATGTGGTTGTCAGATTTGCATGATCTATTTCAAAGCAGGTGGGTCATAAGTTGTACTTTTACAACTACTACACGTCCTTACCTCCTTATCTCTAATGATACATTTGGCTTCTTAAGGAATTTTGTCTTTGGGATCTGTTAGGAGAAACAGAATTCCAGACTGTAAACTTCCAACGGTTGATAATTTGAGAAAGGAACCAAGGGGAAAGTCTGTGAAGTATGTGACAAACGGAAGTGGAACAGATGTATCCTCAGTAGTGGAAAGACATCTTAATTAATGAGGATGACTGTCACTCCCATGTCAACTTGAAATGTGACCGGTCACACCTCCACAAATAACATCAGTGAAATACACTGGAACAACCTGTGCAGAACAATGGGGATGCATCACATTCCAGCAAAAATGCAGGCACACCTGATAGCTGATTTGTGGCTCACCATCAGTCTCAAACAGTTACCAAACGTCCTGTCTGATGGCATACCCCACAAATGGCTTCCATGTATGGCAATCTTGATGCACACGCAACAAAAGACAGACGAGCCAGGACTACTGGTTTGCTCAACAGGTGGAGGGAGTATTACACTGAGGACCTGAAAACCATTGTAGGTGAAAAATACAGTGCTGTAAATGACCGACCTAAACCCACTGAGCTTGTCACTGGCGAAGATGGGCAACATAGCATTGCCAGATTTTGGGCAACTTTGTATAAACTTGTGCTTCAGGACAAAAACTGATAGCCATATCAACTAGATTGACAATATGCCTTACTTGGCAGTGGAGCAACAATAGATGCAGCTAATTCTCCCACCATTTCGTAAACTCATCAAAATTGGGGTGGGGATGGAGAAGAAAACTGCTCAATGGGTGCCTGAACTGAAACTAGTGCAGAAAGGGCATGAAACAACTTCACCTCCTGATTCATCAGCCCTACATCTGCTCCCACAGCTGCTGCTGCTCCTTTTGGAGGTGCAACTGCTTCTTCCAGCATTGCTGAAATTCTGAGTCCATGATGCCCCAAAATTAACACTAGGAAATGAGAAATAAAAAATAAGGATGCTGCACATGAAGGAATGTCCTTTATCACCACTTCAGTATTTGCACTGTGGTGACAATACTGCTGCACTACACTGTCAGCATGAGTACAGCATGGGCTGCCAGTGGTTTGACTATTACCAGGGATCAGAACCATGTGAGAGGAAATAAAAACTCACCTTGTGAGTCAATCTATGGGAAGCACAAAGTCTGAATCAGTGCACAGGGATAACTCACCTTGTGATTGTTATGGGTGGCTGTCAACTGAGCAGTCAGTAGCCTACTTGAAATGATGTGCAAGGCAAGGCAAGTAGTTGAACAGCTGAACTCAGTGTAAATACTGGTCTGCTCAGCTTGCTGCTGCCCACAGGTAACACCCCTCCATCAGCAGGTCTGGCCATATCGTGTGCTGCATACAGCCTCCATGGCAAGTTTCCACACTATTCCATGGTATTATCCAGGACATCTCATATGCCTCCATTGCAATATGTGTCGACAGGGATACTGAAATCCCTAATATAAGGTACAATAAAAAATACCCTCTCATATACACTTCACTTTGGTTTGCAGACTATGGATGTATATGAAGAATGTAGATGTAGAAAATAGTCAGATAGATGTGTAAACATCTATTCGATAACCTGTGACAGCATATTAAATATCTTGTAGGTAATGTGATGGAATTTGAGACTGAACAAAAGAACTTTCCATTGAGCTAACTCTTAAAATGAGTGATTTAGGTTTTTTTCTATAATTCTCATTAGCATTCTTATACATATATTTAACACTGTTAAGTCATTTCATTTAAATAAAATATAAATCTTTGTCTTCTTTCCACATCTAAAAATCCCTTTAAATTTCAGTGATTCCTCTCCCTGATGTCCATGTAATGTAAATAAAACAGAACCTACACATTCTGTAAATAAAATAATTAACATTTAATGAACATATCCCTACAGTATTTTTTAGTTCTGTTTTTATCTTATAAAAAAGAGACATAGGAGAAAATTAAGCAATAGTAGCACAAGTAGTAAAGCTCCACATATTGGCTCTGATGGGTCATTCAGTAGCGAATGGTTGCCTTGTCATCATCTGGCATATGGCATCATGTGGATTTTGTATGGAGGGGCAAGGGTTCAATATGGTAATCTCCTGGTTGTTGTCAGCTTCCCAGGTCTTGGAATTGCTACTGCTTCTCACTCAAATAGCTTCTCAATTGGCATCACCCCACTCCAGCCCTCTTCATATCATAGAACAAAATCTTGTACATTATTATCAAAAAAAGAAATAAAAACAGCGAGGCAAATGGAATTTAGTTGCAAGGAAATGGTGATACATTGAAATTATTTGTGGGTGAATTCAGTTGATGCTTCTTCAGAATGGCTGCAAATACTAAAATTTCTAACAAACAACCAAACAGAGATGTGCTGGAGTTACTCTAACAGTCACTAATTACACTATCAATAACCATTAGTTCTAGTACACAGGTCCTCAGGAAATCATAAAAATCATTATATTGCTTGAAACTCTCATTATTTTGACAATGTCACTCATTTTCACAGAATATCAAAACTTAGTGTTTAGAACTATGTTTGTAATATATTACAGTGCCTGTGTTCTTAAGGAGAACAATGTAGTCACACTGTGATGACTACAGCCAATATAAAATATGTATCTGTTGTATGAAAGAGTGACAACAACGAAAATTGGATTTTCCGCTTTACATGAGCAGTCACCTTACCTGCATTGACTATCCAAGCATAACTGACAGCCAGACCCAAACTTCCATGTGTCTACAGTCTGGACACATACACATCATCACATCATGTAATTCCAATAGAGGGGAGATATTTTAATTGAAAGTCACTGGCCTGATATGGGCCAATAAATACAATATTGCAGTGTCTTTGTTGGCAAGAATTAATATGCACACAATTGTATCTGAAGGAATATTGTGTCATAATTCTTGCCAACAGAGCCACTGCAATATCATGTTTACCAGCCAATACCAGGCTAGTGACTTTCAATTAAAATGTTTTCCCTGTACAGGAATTACAAGCATTATGCATAAAACTGCAAGTTGTAGACATGTGAACGGTGACCTATGGAAGTTTGGGTCTAGCCCTGAGTCATACTTGTGTAGCCAAACTAGTTAAGGTGATGGCATGCATAAAGTGGAAAATCTGATTTCAAATCCCAGTCTGGCACAAACTTTAATTATAGTCATTACATTATATAGCTGAAGGTTGTCAGTATTCACAATTACAAATACATTTCATGTATTGCATTACAGATGTAGTCACCACAGCACACACTGTATCATAATTCTTGCCAACAGAGGCACTGAAGTATTGTATTTACTTCCCAATATCAGGCCAGGGACTCTCAATTAAAATGTTTTCCATATATGGGAATTTAATGGTGTGTATGAGTGCATGTGGTAGACATGTGAACAATGACATATGGAAGTTTTGGTCTGGTCATGAATTGTGCTCGGATAGCCAAAGCAGTTGGGGTGACCACTTGGGTAAAATGGGAAATCCAGCCTTGAGTCCCAGTCCAGTGTAAATTTTCATTGTCATCATTCCATTATACAGCTGAAGGTTGTCCAAATTCACAACTACATATGCATTTGATGTATTATAAAACTTTTTATTTACAACCAGTTGTGATCACTGACCAGTTTCATGTTGGAAATTTTTTTTTTATAATGGCGATATCACATGACACATGTTTTCAAGTATGAAGGTTAACATGCTGTTTTTTGATTGCTGTTGATTGAGCGATTGCTTTGGTACTGAATGCCTATATTACATGTTTGTCACATAAATAATTTTATAAGACAGCACTGTGTCATCAGGAATTTTTAAAAATAAAATAAGGAGCCCCACAACAATTAGCATCAGTAGGTGATTTTTTCTTGCAGTCTATATTACTAAGTTCCACTGATTTTAAACACCTGTTCAGAAACTGTTGGAAGATAATTCATTCTTTCATAATTTCCATTGAATAGGAGAATCAGGAATGGTATACATGATAACCAGGATTTTATTATACAGCTTAATACAATATGCACTTTATCAATTAACTGTAGTTAATTAAACAAACAGAAAGCCACTAAAAAGAAACAGTGCTTGTTCAGTCATTTTCAATTAAATAGCTGCTGTTTAGGTCATACTGGTAGTTTAAAATTTATGTGTATATATTGATATTTTTCATAGAAAATAGCCAGCTACTTCTACAATAACAGAGACCTATCTTCAGTACACTACTACCTGTCATGAAGCTTTATGTTGAAAATTTCTATCTACCATATAGCAATTTATAGAGAGACTGACTAACAAGGAGTGCTTTGCTTATCCCTTGAATTTGCAGAGATTCACAATTTATTCCTGTCTGTTGGACAGATACTTTGAACCCTACATAAAGCAATGTCTACATCAGAATTATTCTTCTTCTTCTTTATTGTGATGGTGCAAATTACAGTTTAGCTAGAACTGATTTTTATTGTAAGTACATAGACTTTCTCCAAGTCAACAAAAAATGTTCTAGGTGTGTGACTGTATCATGTATGATAATGCTGCCACTGTTTCAGCAGCTATTGCTGGCAGCTTTCATTGGGTTGACTACTTGTGAGTTGTAGTTACTGCTTTATGTTGCATGCTACATTTTTATTGGGTGACAGGATGAAAGAGGAGAAATATCAGATGCTTAGTGCTGGAAATATTTAATATTTATTTGTACAGTAATATTATAAAGAGGAGAGATTGCTACTCATGATAAAGATGACACACTGAGTTGCATATAGGCACAATGAAATGACTGTTACACATTGAGCTTTCAGCCAAAGTGATCTTCAGAAAGGAAAACACACACACACACAAGCAAGCCTCTACCTGATGCACATTTGGCCACTATGTCCAGCTGCTCCAGCCAGAATACAGTTGTGTCACATTGAACATAAGCAGGGTGTAGGGGGAAGGGGGAGGGATAGTAGAGTGTGGGTTGGGGAAGAGCAATCATCACTGCCTGGCAGAGCACGTAGCAGGGACTAGATGGTGGCAGGACAACACTGCCAGGTGTAGACTCGGGAGACTGTGGAGGAGGCTAGAGGTGGTGGAAAATGGGGATCAGAAAAGGAGAGGAGCAAAGAAAAGGTAAAGACTGGTGGGTGCACCAGCAGAGGGCCACACACAATGAGGGTGATGGGACATGAATTGGGAGGAAGTGATAGGACAGAGGGGAAGAAACTGTTGGGTACCATAGGTTGAGACCAAGGTAGTTTTAGATGCAGAGAATTGTTGTAAGGAAACTCCCATCTGCACAATACTGAAAAGCTGGCAGTGAAGGAGAGGATCCACATAGCCTGGGTTGTGAAGCAACCATTAAAATTAAGACTTATGTTCAGCTGCATGTTGTGCCGTAGGGTGGTCCACTTTGCCCTTGGCCACCGATTAGTGGCAGCCATTCATCCTGGTGGGCAAATGGTTGGTAGTCATACCAATATAAAAAGCTGTGCAATGATTGCAGCAAAAATGGTATATGACATGGCTGCTTTAACAGGTGCCCTTGTCACTGATAGAATAGGATGAGCCTGTGACAGGAATGGAATAGCACGTACTGAGTGGGTGGACTGGGCAGGTCTTGCATCTGGGTCTTTCCACAGGAATATGTTTCATGCAGCAAGGGTTTGTAATTGGGAGTGGCATAGGGATGGCCTAGGATGTTGTGAACATTGGGTGGGTGACAGAACACCAGTTGGTGGGAAGGGTGTTCGCTAGGATGCCCCTTATTTCAGGGCATGAGGATAGATAATCAAAGCCCTGATGAAGAATGTGGTTCAGTTGTTCTAGTTTGGGGTGGTATTGGGTGATGAAGGGGATGCTCCTCTGTAGCTGGTTCTTGGGGATGGTTGGAGGACTGAGAGTGTGTGGGGATATGGTACAGAAAATCTCTTTGCAGGCTAGGTTGGGGGTAGTGCCTGTCTGTGAAGGCCTTTGTGAGACCTTCAGCATACTGGAAAAGTGAATTGTTGCCACTGTAGATATGCTGCCCCAGGTGGGCAGGGTGAATGGAAGGGATTTTTTGGTGGGTAAGGGATGTCAGCTGTCAAAGTACGGGTACTGTGGTGGTGGTTGGTGGGTTTAATGTTTACAGATGTGTGGATTAAGCCATCAGATAGTAGGATTTTAAAGTTCAGAAAGGTGGCTCATTTGGTTGAGGAGGAACAGGGGAAGCAGAATGGAGAGCAGGTAGTGAGGTTATGAAGGAATGACGAAAGAGTGACTTGGCCCTCAGTCTACATCATGAAGATATATCATCAATGAACTTGAGGTTTGGGGTTTTGGAAGACTAAAAAGGTTTCTTCAAGATGGCCCATAAACATGTTGGCATAGGGGAATATCATTACGGTGCCCTTGGCTGTGTTTCAGATTTTTTTTGCATACCTTCTCTTCAAAGGAGAAGTAGTTGTGTGTTAGTATAAAGTTAGGAAGTTTTATAAGAAATGAGGTAGTAAGTTTGGAATCTGAAGTATGTTGGGAGAGGTAGTGTTTAATAGTAAAAGACCATGGACATGTTGGATGTTAGTGTATAAGAAACTGGTGTGAACTGTTAGCAATAGGGAACCAGGAGGTAAAAGGGTGGTAAAGTCGTCAAAGGAAGTGGATGGTATCTGTGACATGGGAGTCTATATTTCGGGCAGTTGGTTTGAAGTGATGGTCAATGAGATCCAAAATTCTTTCAGTGGGAGCACAGTAACCAGCTACAACGGGGTATCCAAGATAGTTGGGTTCATGGATTTTGTGGATCATGAGGGTGTGAGTGGTATCATAGGGGTGATGAGGAAAATGGGTTCAGGGGAGGGATTTTGCAAAAGGTTTAAGGTTTTAAGCAGGTATTAGATATTATGTGGAGTTCTGGGATGAGATCAGTCTTCTGAGTTCATAGGTAGAGGAATCAGACAATTGGCAGAGGCCTTCTGCCAGGTAGTCACTACAGTGACTACAGGTAGGGTGATTATGTCAGGATCTGTTTATTTTTAGGCTGTGTATGGTTGTTCTTTCTTCAGCAGAAGGGCTGGTGTTCTTAGGATGGGGCCTAGGAGAGGATGGTGAGGCCAAGTTGAAGGTAAAGAATTCCTGGAAGGTGACAGAGGGTTGGTTAGGTGGGATGAGGAGAGGATCATTGTTGGATGGTGGCATGAACTGGGAGAAGCAGAGTTCGGTGGTGTGAACTAGTAGAAGAAGAGTTCAATGTTGGGATTAAGTTGGCTTTGGTTGGAGGTACTGATGGTAAAGAAGTGTTTCTATTGAAGAGATCTGGAGAAGGAGAGTAAGTCTTTGACAAGTCTAATATTGTTACATTTGGGTGTGGGGCTGAAGGTAAGGCCTTTGGATGGGACTGAAATGTCTGTGGGGCTGAGAATTTTGGTGGAAAGGGGAACAGCTGTGTGCCCGGATTGTTTTGGCTCTGGATTTTTTTGGTGATGGTAGTGACTTTTTGGGGATGTGGAAAGTTGAAAAGGTCAGCTATGCTCTCACAAACCTGATACTGCAAAAGCACATCTCCAGGGCACAAGCATCTCAGAAACACTTATTCTCCCTTTGCAGGATACTGCCACTGTGCAATCCATACTACATACATCACATCTCTGAAACTGAATCTCTTGCATTCCAGCACCTAAAAGAGGATTTGGACATGAGCTCCATAAGTTGTCTGGCCTACCGACATCGTTTAGCTGCCTTGGGGCACATATGTCCTGCCCCTAACCTACCCACAAAGTTCCTCCTTGTCAACCCCTCACAGCACCCTGACCCTGCCTAACTAGACCACGTGGAGACCTGTCAGTGCTTCCTTTTGTTTAGAGTGTGATGTTTGTGTTACATCCTGAGACATCTCCACAATTACTGCTGGTCTGCAGGCTTGCAACTATTGACATCCACCATGGGAAGAGTCTATAGCTCAACTCATGGTTCATGTTCAACAGCCAACTTGCCATTTTAACAGAGTCCCTGATTTTGTGCTTGGTGATAAGCATCTGCCGAGCTAAAACAAGGGATTCTTTAAGTTGTATCTATCTATCATACTTATCTGTATGTCCTGGCACTATTAATGTAGTATGCTGAACAAGCCATACCATATATATCTCACATGCTTGACATACATGTGTTCATTAGGCATCCTGGCTGGTTCAAATGGCTCTGAGCACTATGGGACTTAACATCTATGGTCATCAGTCCCCTAGAACTTAGAACTACTTAAACCTAACTAACCTAAGGACAGCACACAACACCCAGTCATCACGAGGCAGAGAAAATCCCTGACCCCGCCGGGAATCGAACCCGGGAACCCGGGCGTGGGAAGCGAGAACGCTACCGCACGACCACGGGCTGCGGACTTAGGCATCCTGTCTCTACCATATAAACTATAAACCAGTACACAATCACAGCTGAGCTCATATACTCCTGGTATGTGAAGTTTCTTAACAAAGTCATTAGTGGGATCTAGGAAGTCTCTTATTTTGTTGTAGATGTAGTAGATGGATTTGAATCTCCCTTGGCAGAAAATCTTGCTCAGACTCTCACTAATGTCTTGTACATGTGATAGATGTAATCTGACATAGGGGTTCTACCTGGTGCTCTTTTTCTAGTCCCTTGTTGCCAAAATATACGTTATGCTACTCTCTTGTTGTAGGTTCTGAACAATAGGCTGGAAGTGTTGGTCCACAATAACAGAGATTCTCTCTATGATTGTTGTAATCTTACCCTCCCACACATCACCATTAAATTTTTATGTCTCTGCAAAAAGTTTAGAAGGCTTTGAGAGTTGTAAGGTATACAAAAAGAAAAACTTTTTACTTATCTTTACTTTCTCTTCTTGTTGTTGTTGGCTGCAGTTATTGCACCTAGGGGTAGATTCTTGTGGCTGAAGTTTTGACTTATTGGCTTCCAATGACTAAATAACTGATAAAATACTATCTGTTGCTATGATATTATTTTATTTTATCCCATTCTTCTATATCACTCTGACTTTACAATCTCCATTTTCATAAAACAATCAATTACATTGTTGTAGACAAAATTAAAAAACACATTCATCAGAGGCATGCCCACTACTCCTTACATTCTGCAATACTTACAATATTCCAAAGTGTTTGCAAAGCAACAGAGTTTACATACTTTCTTGACAAAAGAAGATTCTTAACTAAGCCACATCATTATTTTATAGATGAATTCAGAAATAAATTTAATAATTAGTGTTAGATTGTGCAATGAATAATATGAATTTTATATATGCCAGATATTTCATGATTTCAAATATTTTTAAAAGAAGGGTAATTTTAACTGCACATACAGATTTAGTACATATTTATTGTAACAAATTATTTTTTTATACATTTTAGCCTGAAATATAATCCATCGTACACACAATCAAATGAAATTCTTTCAGTGAAACAGCCGAGAATGTTCATCTGTACCAGATTCGGGATTAATCTTGGTATCAGCTACTTCCATAGAAATTGTTATGTTAGGAAAGGGTGCCCCATTACAGCGTGCTTCTACAGCTTCAATGGGGTGTTCGGGGTTGCTGAGTGTTCGGGGTTGCTGAGTTTCATTATTTTAGGAGGCATGTAGAAGGTAGGAGTGTGGGGAACAGTGGTAATTAGGATGGAGATAGACTCAGGGAAGAGGTTCTATCATGGACCTAGGCATTTGAGGAGGGACAGGGAGAGCATGCACAACCTCTGAAATGGGTTCCTTGTGCAGGAATTGTAGGTAGATGTGGCTGGCAGCAAGTGGAGCCCCTCATCCAGGAAATCCCTGTGGTTCATTAGCACAGTCACGAAGTCTTTGTTGGCAGGTAGGATAATAAGGCCAGAATCAGTATTAAGGTGGTGAATAGCACTTCTTTCTGTGGGTATGTGGTTTGTTTCCATGTTGAGGGATTTGGAGAATGATAATGAGGTAAAGTTCGAGGTTAGAACATTCTGCAAAGTTATCAGTAGGTGATCTGGGGGAGTGGGGAAGTATCAGAATTAGATGGATGAGATGAGATGGATGGATGAGATAACCGAGAAGTCTGTTTTTAAAAGTGCCTTTCCATTGCTCAGTGCCTCCTGTATGCAGTGTGTAGCAAAATATCCTAATTCATTTTGCCATTCAATCCCAGATTTCCCGTTTTCCAATATTTATGGAATATTCCTTTGGTACTGGAGGAACATAGACATATTAAACAATGAAATACAAAGTATTGATGTTCCACAGTAATATTTATTTTATATTTTGTTGTGGACCACCTTTTGGCTTTCTAGCCCCTTATCAGTCAACTTAAGACTGAACGGACAGTCCACACTACATCGATGAGAGCTTCTAGTTGTACAGTGGCAGTTGTTCCTGAAGATATATGAGATTAAAGAAACACAAAATTGTACTTCACCAATTTGACTTGGGTACAAAACAAGAAATATTATGTGGTGATGTACTGAGTTCTTTAGACTCTATAACTATGTGAGTATAAATCTATAAAGCCAATGTTTGACAGATCTAAATGCATTGAACTACAATGGTTATAAAGATATTAATTTAAATCTTTGAACTATACTCAGATTGATATTGCAACAAACACAAAGAAGGTATAGACCAATAATACAAATATAACATTGCACTCAAAGATTAAAGTTATATGAATATAAAGGGTGAAACATTAGCCTACATCAATTGAGTAATTCCTCAGACTACTGCAGTATGTGGACAAAAATCCAACAATTGGTGATGAAATGGGAAAGAAAGAGTTAATAATGGAAGGAGGTGATGCTGGGGACAAAGAAAGGAAATGTACTGTGGGAAGTGTCAAACCATTACATAATTTACAACAAGCATACCATCTTAGGGTGAGTTATTGTTGTTGTTGTAGTCTTCAGTATTGAGACTTGTTTGATGCAGCTCTCCATGCTACTCTATCCTGTGCAAGCTTCTTCATTTCCCAGTACCTACTGCAAACTACATCCTTCTGAATCTGCTTAGTGTATTCATCGCTTGGTGTCCCTCTATGATTTTTACCCTCCACACTGCCCTCCAATACTAAATTGGTGATCCCTTGATGCCTTAGAACATGTCCTACCAACCGATCCCTTCTTCTAGTCAAGTTGTGCCACAAACTTCTCTTCTCCCCAATCCTAATCAATACCTCCTCATTAGTTATATGATCTACCCATCTAATCTTAAGCATTCTTCTGTAGCACCACATTTCGAAAGCTTCTATTCTCTTCTTGTCCAAACTAATTATTGTCCATGTTTCACTTCCATACATGGCTACATTTCATACAAATACTTTCAGAAATGATTTCCTGACACATAAATCTATATTCGATGTTAACAAATTTCTCTTCTTCAGAAACGCTTTCCTTGCCATTGCCAGTTTACATTTTATATCCTCTCCACTTCAGACATCATCAGTTATTTTGCTCCCCAAATAGCAAAACTCCTTTACTACTTTAAGTGTCTCATTTCCTAATCTAATCCTCTCAGCATCACCCGACTTAATCTGACTACATTCCATTATCCTCGTTTTGCTTTTGTTGATGTTCATCTTACATCCTCCTTTCAAGACACTATCCATTCTGTTCAACTGCTCTTCCAAGTCCTTTGCTGTCTCTGACAGAATTACAATGTCATCGGCAAACCTCAAAGTTTTCATGTCTTCTCCATGGATTTTAATACCTACTCCGAACTTTTCTTTTGTTTCCTTTACTGCTTGCTCAATATACAGATTGAATAGCACTGGGGAGAGGCTACAACCCTGTCTCACTCCCTTCCCAACCACTGCTTCCCTTTCATGTCCCTCGGCTCTTAGAACTGCTATCTGGTTTCTGTACAAATTGTAAATAGCCTTTCACTCCCTGTATTTTACCCCTGCCACCTTCAGAATTTGAAAGAGAGTATTCCAGTCAACATTGTCACAAGCTTTCTCTAAGTCTACAAATGCTAGAAATGTAGGTTTGATTTTTCTTAATCTAGCTTCTATGATAAGTCGTAGGCTCAGTATTGCCTCATGTGTTCCAATATTTCTATGGAATCCAAACTGATCTTCCCCAAGGTCAGCTTCTACCAGTTTTTTCATTTGTCTGTAAAGAATTCGCATTAGTATTTTGCATCCGTGACTTATTAAACTGATTGTTCTGTAATTTTCACATCTGTCAACACCTGCTTTCTTTGGGATTGGAATTATTATGTTCTTCTTGAAGTCTGAGGGTATTTTGCCTGTCTCATACATCTTGCTCACCAGATGGTAGAGTTTTGTCAGGACTGACTCTCCCAAGGCTATCAGTCTACTCCAGGGGCCTTGTTTCGACTCAGGTCTTTCAGTGCTCTGTCAAACTCTTCACGCAGTATTGTATCTCCCATTACATCTTCATCTACATCCTCTTCCATTTCCATAATATTATCCTCAAGTACGTCGCCCTTGTATAGACCCTCTATATACTCCTTCCACCTTTCTGCTTTCCCTTCTTTGCTTAGAACTGGGTTTCCATGTGAGCTCTTGATATTCATACAAGTGGCTCTCTTTTCTCCAAAGGTCTCTTTAATTTTCCTGTAGGCAGTATCTATCTTACCCCTAGTGAGATAAGCCTCTACATTGTTACATTTGTCCTCTAGCCATGCCTGCTTGCCATTTTGCACTTCCTGTCGATCTCATTTTTGAGACGTTTGTATTCCTTTTTGCCTGCTTCATTTACTGCATTTTAATATTTTCTCCTTTCATCAATTAAATTCAATATTTCTTCTGTTACCCAAGGATTTCTACTAGCCCTCGTCTTTTTACCTACTTGATCCTCTGCTGCCTTCACTACTTCATCTCTCAAAGCTACCCATTCTTCTTCTACTGCATTTCTTTCCCCCATTCCTGTCAATTGTTCCCTTATGCTCTCCTTGAAACTCTGTACAAACACAAAGAACATATAGACCAATAACACAAATATAACATTGCAGTCAAAGATTAAAATACTGTTGGAAATGTTACCGGTCCAAGGCCAAACAGCTTTGTCTTACATGGCCCTTGTTTATTTTCATAACTCACCCAATCCACAGTTCACAATAGTGCAACACATGCCTGAGCTGTCTTTTACTGCTACAATTTGATCAATCTCCCTTTTGATCAATACAATGATTCCTTCGGTCAGGATGCTGCAACATGCCTCAGTTGGAGGTAATGTGGTAGACAGCCACTTTGCACAAAGCAGGATCACACTCTTAAAATGTCCTAATCTTATATGGTGTCAAGAAACACAAGACACCATGTTTTGACAGAATATGACCAATTCTGCTGGAAATGTTACCTGTCCAAGGCCAAAAGGCTTTGTCTTACATGGCCTCTGTTTATTTTCATAACTCACCCAATCCACAGTTTGCAATAGTGTAACACATGCCTGAGCCGACTTTCACTATTACCGCCAGCCGTGGTGGCCAAGCGGTTAAAGGTGCTACAGTCTGGAACCGCGCGACCGCTACGGTCGCAGGTTCGAATCCTGCCTCGGGCATGGGTGTGTGTGATGTCCTTAGGTTAGTTAGGTTTAAGTAGTTCTAAGTTCTAGGGGACTGATGACTTTAGAAGTTAAGTCCCATAGTGCTCAGAGCCATTTTTTCACTATTACCATTCTGGCAACAGGCAACTCTGAGTTCGGCTAATTCAGCCAACAATCTTTCAGGGTCTCATATGTCATGGGCTCTATGAACTGAGGTACAACGTACATGTACATCTACATGAATTGCAAGTCACATTTATGTGCCTGGCAGAGGGTTCATCAAACCATCTTCACAATTCTCTATTATTCCAATCTTATATAGTGTGCAGAAAGAATGAACACCAATATATTTCTGTACAAACTCTGATTTCTCTTATTTTATCATGGTGATCATTTCTCCCTATGTAAGTCAGTGTCAACAAAATATTTTTGCATTTGGAGGAGAAAGTTAGTGATTGGAATTTTGTGACAAGATTCTGCCGCAACAAAAAACACCTTTGTCTTAATTATGTCCACCCCAAATCCTGTATCATGTCAGTGACACTCTCTCCCTTATTTTGCAATAATACAAAATGTGCTGCCCTCCTTTGAACTTTTTTGATGTACTCTATCAATCTGATCTGGTAAGGATCCCAGACCAAATAGCAACATTCTAAAAGAGGACAGACAAGCATAGTGTAGGCAGTCTCCTTAGTAGATGTGTTACATTTTCTAAGTGTCCTGTCAATAAAATGCAGTCTTTGGTTAGCCTTCCCGCAACATTTTCTGTGTGTTCTTGCCAATTTAAGTTGTTTGTAATTGTAATTCCTAGGTATTTAGTTGAATTTACAGCCATTAGATTCGACTGATTTATCGTGTAACAGAAGTTTAATGGATTCCTTTTACACTCATGTGGATGACCTCATGATTTTCATTATTTAGGGTTAATTGCAAATTTTCACACCATACATACATCTTTTATAAATCATTTTGCAATTTTTTATCTTCTGATGACTTTACTAGTCAATAAATGACATTATTATCTGCAAACAAGCTAAGATGGCTGCTCCAGTTGTCTCCCAAATCATTTATATGGATAAGGAACAGCAGAGGGCCTATAACACTACCTTGGGGAATGCCAGAAATCACTTCTGTTTTACTTGATGACTTTCTGTCACTTGCTATGAACTGTGATCCCATCACACTGAGTTAGATAGTGATAGCTATCACCTTGAAGGTACGAATCCATGTGAATTGGTTCCTACAAATGGCATGTCCCTTACCATCAACCTTCCTCCCATCCAGCACATCAAAAAAGGGAAGATAGCCATACTTTTAAATCTCCATAATGAAGTGAATAGTTTGGTGGATTGAATTTGGATGTTCCAAGAAGCTGTTTAAATTATCATTTCCATGAGGCCAAACAACAAAAGTATCACCTCCGTATCTAAGAAAGCACAGAGGTTTCAGTGTTGCTGACTCTAGGGTACATTCCTCAAAATCTTCCAAAACAGAATGGCAATAATAGGTGACAAAGGGCTCCATTTGCAACTCCATCTGTCCATTCATAGAACTCACCATTGAATAAAAAGTAAGTGGAAGTCAAAATATGCCAAAATAGGTTTGTTAATTCAACACCAGTCCTAACCTCAATGAACTGTAATGAATCAGATAGAGAGGGACCACATAAAAACTTACCAAAATACTGGTCATTCAAGTGCAATCACTCTAATCAATGTAAGAAACTCTCAAAGTTATAAATGTGATGCACATATCAACCTATTATTGGGCTCAATATATAGAACAATGTGTTTTACTATATGGTTTGTTGTTGCAATGATGTTACTGACAGCAGATGTTAAGATCTTCAGAAGGCCTTATAATCTAGGGAGACAGCACAAAAAGAGTTCTGCAATGTGCTAAATCAGACAGTGAACACTGCGCCATTTGAACACGAGCTTACATGCCTAACACAACCATAACATTGCTCTTGTCTGTGGGGAAGATAATAACATCAGAATCCACCCAGGATGACTGCAAAGCAGCCATCTCAATTGCTGTAATATTAGCCTTGTGTAGGTGTGCCTCCATCAACAAATGATATGTTTCTCTCCTAACCCTCTGAGCAGGTCTAAGAAGTTGACTGAGTCTGCTTCCAGCTCATCATTGACATTAGTAAACATAAAAATTTACTTAATGTATATAGGAAAGTAACTTCTACAGACAAAGTAATACCTACCAATTCACTGTGTCCCGTAACACACAAACATACAACCTTCCATCCCCTGGTGTACCACCTTCTATTTATAACCCAGACTAAATCAGATTTCCAACATGAATTAAAAATTGCTAAAGAAATTGCATACACAATAATATACATAGGAGGAAGAGTGGACAGAGAAAAACATCACTTTTGTTTCCTCCTCAGAAGGCAAATTGGTCTCCATGTTATGTGTAGGAAGGACATCAGACGCACTTGTCAGCAAACTAAAATCTAGGAAATACACAGTCGCTTTATACATTAGGAATACTGTTGCCCACTTACTGTTCACCAATGATGACAAGACTTCAGAATGAATTTTTTGTGACTAAACTTTTGTCTGAAATATTGTTGGACTTCTTAACCTCAAGTTTTCAATAATTACCACCATTGCCTTTTTTGGGACTGACTGACTTTTATGGTTGTTGCTGTAGTGGCCATACATATGCTAGCCAAATATCTACATAAGTTAATGATACAAAAAATTGTCCACTGTGAACATCACATTAAAAACTCTCATAGGTTCATTAAGAAAATCAAACAAATTAGGGTTGGCCAAACACTACAGAGGGGTCCAAAAAAATGAACATTCTCTTTCATAGTTAATATCTTTTGAACAAAATGACATATTATTGCAATTTTGCATGGTAGCATCTTCCATTGTTTTCTCAACAGATCTTGGCATATGTTTTCCAGCAGCTGACAGTACAGCAACGATTGAAGTAAGATTGTCATTTGAACAAGACAAGGCCATATTGAAGTGGTACTGGAAGTGTGAAAATACGATGCAGGTACAACAGTAATGGTGTAATGTGTGTGTAATTCAGCCACCAACACATGCAACAGTTTATCATATTCAGGATAAATTGGAGGCTGATGGTACTGTTCAGGATGCGCAAAAGGAAAAGTCTTGCTGTGTTACAACATTTTACTATGTTGCCTCAAATATCTGTGAAGTGGGGTGCACGTGAAGGCAAGGTTAGCTGATCCAGCATATAATTAATTCTGAAGGCTGTGAAGTGGAAAGTATATATTCCAAGATCACTGTGTGCTATAAATGAGGATGACCTGCATCCAAGGCTGTAGTACTGTGGGTGGTTTGAAGACATGTTTTGTGAGGGTAAACAGTTTGAAGGGCAATTTAAAATTGAATGGTATGCTATGACTGCATGTACTGGGCTCCTGAAAATCCTCACATGGTATGTGAACAAGCATGTTTATCTACTGGGAGTTAATGTGCAGTGTGGTCTATAATCACATGATTTGACTGCCCATTCTTATTTGGAGGTACTGTACTGGTGAGGTGTATCTCCATTTGCTGCATACAATGATTTTATCTGCCATCTGAGAGGTGTTTCGAAATGAAAGACTTCATCTACAACAAGATGGCACTCTGTATCACTACCACAGAGATGTCAGAGCCTACTTGGATGAAAATCTACCTGGATGATAGATAGGTCAAAGAGGAACTGTTGAGTACCCACATGGTCTCCAGACCTTACATCTCATGACTTCTACCTAAGGGAGACCTTGGAAAAAGAAGTCTGTCAACAAAAGCCATCTACACTGAATAAGCTATGAGAAACCATTGAGGCTATCCTGTGTGGCTATCGCACCAGCAACACTGACAGCCATGGTTTGGTCAACAGTTCAGTAGCATCGACATTGGCTGCTAATGGGGCTCAATGGAACACACAAAATAACCCTTCCTCCCATGCAAGAATTGTAATGGTATGTCATTTTGTTCCATTAATATTGACTATCAAAGACTGGCTATATTTTTCTGGACCCTTCTGTTCTTCTCCAGAATGAAATTTACAATTAGTTTAAACTTTGATCATAATTCATCGTACTGGAACTAAATGATATCCATACATCATCTTCATGGGATGCTGACAATTTCTTAGCTGCTTTTTCTAGTATAGATTCTCTTCTATCCTTCTTGACGGATTTATGACATTTAGTAAACAATGCCAATATGATGATCAGTAATCCCTGTCTTAATACTGACACTGTTGATGTCGACTGAGATTGAAGGGGTGAAGGACTACAGCCAGGTACTACAAAGGAATCATCCTATCTTTTGCCTGAAGTGATTCAGGAAAATCATGAAAAATTGAAGTCGGTGATTTGAACCATATGAGTCTGATCAACAAGTCTCTGACCTCCAACATTAGGCACATTGTGGAGCACCTTAGGAAGATAGCATTCAGGTGTAGAAAGAAAGCCAATGCACTCTTGGCATTTCTGCCAGGAGCCTCATCTGAGAGTGGACTTCCCTGCAGCTATCAAGTATGCAGTTTGCAGTCATCTGCAAGTTGTGACTCATGTCTGTGCCAATGATGCCTGTTGAATGGGTCCTGAGGCCATCTTCAGTTCCTACAAGCAGTTGGTGGAGGTGGTGAAGGCTGTTGGTTTCACACATGGGTGCAAGCAGAGTTCACAATTGGTGACATTGTTCCTAGAGTTAATCAGGATCCTTTGGTTCAGAGGTGAGTGGAGGGTCTCAGCCACAGACTTCATCAACTCTGTGACAGTCTTGGCTGCAGATTCCGAGACCTGTGTTATTGGGTGGGGATTTGTAAGACTCCCCTTAATAGGACAGTGGTGCCCTCTACAAAGGAAGCAGGTGCTCAGGTAGCAGAGCAGTTGAGAGTGAACATGGTGCTTTTTGTGCTAGGTGGTAGTTTGAAGTACTCACCAATTCACACACAGCAAAACCAGACTGCATTCAGAGTAAGGATACTTTGACTGTCAAAATTATATCAGTAAATTGTGAAAGTATTCATAACAATGTTTCTGAATTTAATGTCCTCCAGGAAAGTTCTCATGCTCAAATTATTCTTGGGACTGAGAGCTGGTGGAAGTCTGAAGTCTGAGATATTTAGTGACTCATGGAACACATATTGGAAACATAGATTAGATGCCATAGGAAGGGGAGTGTTTATTGCAGCTAACAAAATTATTGTCTCTATTGAGCTTGAAGTTGAGTGTGACAGTGACGTTATCTAGTCATTTATAACAGGTCTAGGTAAAACCAAGTTAATTGTT
Organism: Schistocerca nitens; assembly: GCF_023898315.1. Taxonomy (NCBI): domain Eukaryota; kingdom Metazoa; phylum Arthropoda; class Insecta; order Orthoptera; family Acrididae; genus Schistocerca; species Schistocerca nitens. Next base: position 108,839,791 of record NC_064621.1, on the reverse strand, counting down.
GGATGTTTTTACTATCAACATCATTTCACTGTGACAGTTCTAGAATTTTCTGAAGAAAGTCTACAGTCAGTAGTGCATAGATACCCAGATCATGCAGTAATAGCTGGAGCCAACTTTAACCTACCAAATATAGACTGGGACATCTATGGATTCATTGTGGGGGCTACAGACAGACACTCTTGCCAAGTACTTTTGAACATGTTTTCTGAAGATTATTGTTAGCAGCTTATTTGGCAGCCCACATACAATGGAAATATCTTAGACCATGCAGCTAGAAACAGGCCAGACCTTGTTGACAGTAATCATGATATCCTTGTAGCAACTATGATTATGAAAGTTAGTAAATCAGTCAAGAAGTCTAGGAGAGTGTTTCTGCTAGAAAGAGCAGATAAGCAGCTGTCAGAATTTCACTTAGACAGGGAACTGTCACCACTTAGTTCCAGTAAGATGGACAAATAGGTATTATGACAAAGTTTAAACAGATTGTAGATCGTGGTCTGAAGAACTATGTGCCTAGCAAGTGTACTTTATGTCTGGTTTGTGATTAGTACATCACCATAATTAAACATAGTATCCCAAAATGTTTGATCAAAACATAAATGAGATATCTGATATTCCTTCTGTTCAACTTCAGATACCTGTGCCACATTATTAACACTGTTATTATTGTCAAATTGTGAATGAAAATTGGGGGTCATGTGCTTGTTGTCTTTCCTCACCACAAAACTATGGACCTTCATTGAGGTGCAGTGCTGTTTCCCAAGTAGTTACCTCTATAATTGTTTCTTCTATTAAATTGCTTATGGTTATCCCCATTATTGCTATTCTGCTGATGTTCAAAATTTCTGTCTCTATTACCATTTTGACCCTGATAGAAATTACCACTATCTCTGTTCCTGTAGTTATTGCCATTGTGACCTCTATCATTTCAATTATTATGGTACATGCTTCTTTCTTCTGTCTTATCCAGCCTGTCAACATATCATAAAAATAGTCCAAGACAATCGTCAGGTTCATGTACTAAATCCCACTGCAACCTTTCTAGTAATTTCATTTTGATTGCATCAATCAATGTCATTTCATCAAATGGTTTGTCGAGGGGTCTTAGTTTCTTAGGTTGATTCTTACAGAACTCTTTCAAGGTACCATCCCTATTCCCATAATTTGGACCATTCAAAAATTCACTTTTAATTTTCCATTGTTTAGCTTCCAACCAAAATGTATTTAGATAGCTTTTTTTGAAACTTTGGTGCATTTCCCACTGACTTAAATTTAGATTTACCCATGACAGAGCTTCACCTACAAGCCATCTTTTAACAAATTTAATTCTTTGATCATCGCTCATACCCGGCACAAAACTATCTCTACAGTCATGTAGAAAATCCACTGGATGTAAATTGTCTGATTGAGAACTTTGGAATGTTGGACCACACAATACCATTGTTTAAACACAGATTTTTGTGAATACAGTTTTTCTGAACTGCTGAAATTTTTTTATCTAAAACATTTACATTAGTTTCCATATTGTTTTCAACATTTAATTTTTTTTTATCTAACCTATTAAAGTTCTGTTCCATTTTTTCCACTATGGCCTTGTGTTCAACTCTGATGTCATTAATGTTCTTCATCTATCTTGCAGATTCAGCAACTAACTCATTTACCAAAATAATAAATTTATTTTCTAAGATATCTACTTTTTTGTTTACACTTTTTAATCCCTGTGACAACCAATTTTTTAGCTCCAAAACCTGATAACTAAGTTGGTCTACTTGGTATTGTACCCTTTCCATTTTACTATTGTTTTCAGTTTTTTGGCTATTTGATTGTCCTTGTAGTGAAGTAAATTTGATATCATTGTCCATCCTTATTTCAGTTAACTGCTTGCTGATTATGTTTTCACTCACTTCAAACATGTCCTAAATGGGTCCTACAGCTTTCACTTCTACATCGCTACTACCCTCATCTCTATTCATTTTGCAAACAATCACATGAGTCCACAAACAAATTAATTTCTCAAATAGTTCATACTTATCTTTCCCTTTTTTGATGTCCCTTATCATAGTTATAAAGTTCCAGTCATTGTCAGTAGTATCTCGTTACTGTGGATACGACTTTATTGGGCAGTCCTCAGTATTCTTTCTTTTCAAGTGTTCAGAAATCCATTCTTCTTCTGCAACAGACAAAACTTCATTATCAGTTAATTGATCCCAGCTGAGCTTCCAATTGTAATCTTTCCCTCCCTCACATCACCAGTTGATTGTCACTCTTTTCATAATTGACTCATTTCATAAGCTTCAAGAGGAGTAAGATTTAAAAATTAATTTTTTTTATCATCTTTTCTTATAGTTGGCTCCAGTTTGTCACATCAAGGGCTTGATTCTTGAGGCTGAAATTTTTGATATTGTAGGTTCCAAATGACATGATAATGTTTAAGTTAGCCTGCTCCTTTCCCTTTTTATATGTCACATTCTTCTGTATCACACAATCTTTACAATTTCCACTCCTATATCACCACAAATGACATTGTTATTTCCAAACATAAAAACACATCCAATCACATCAGAGGCATCCCCACTAATAATCCATCTTGGGTACTAACAATATCCCAAAGAGTTTGCAAATATTGTTGACAAATGAATCTTCACTAATTTATATCATTATTTTGTAAATGAACCCAGAAGTAAACATAATAAATATCATCAGATTGTTCAATTAATAATAGGAATTTTAAGTGTGCCAGATATTTCCTAATTTAAAATGCTTCTAAAAGAAGAGTAATTTTAACTGTACATATAGTGGTAGTACATTTTGATTTTGACAAAGAAAATGAAATAATTTCTTTTTATACATTTTAGCCTGAAATATAATACATTGTATACAAAACCATATGAAATTCTTTTAGTTAAACAGCTGAGGTAATATTAACCTGTACAAGATACAAAATGTCTTTGGTATAGATTACTTCTGTTGAATAAAGGTAATGTTGGAGGAAGGTGTCCCTTTACAACATGATACCATATTCTTGAATCCTATCTGTTGACACAATCTGTTTCTTGTCATATTTTATAAGCAGAAATACTCTTTATGTTTCTTAACAACCCATTTAAAACACTTTTCTGACTTCCAGAACACTAAGTATATCATCTGAACTTTTCAGCTACTGTTTGCTACAGGTACATAAACTCTTTTTATATTTAACATATGAAAACATTGTTTCTTTCCCAATACCTTTGTCCTATAACCCTAACTTGCAATAATTTGCTAGCATGAATCACTTTTAACTGGTAGCAATTCATTTGTATTATATAGGTAGCACTTATTCACCATTTCTTTACTGTAATAAAAGTAATCAAATTTTAACTATAATGCCATTGATGTTATTTGTGTCACAATCTTTATTTAAAAATACATTTTTAAAGGGACAAGAGAGGAAGAAAATAGTGCACTTACATTTTCGGGAGTGGCCTGATTTTGGGTGTCCAACAACAACTGATGTGATGCTACAGTTCTGTCAAATTGTGCGGCATCAGATCTTGTTATCAAGTGCAGGGCTCACTGTGGTTCACTGCAGGTAAAGTGAGATAAATTGACATATTTAATTTACTGTTCTTTGCCAATTTTATTTCTTTTTGTTAAATCAAAAAGCCAGGTAGTTGACATGTATGTAGAAGTTGATGGAATCATTAATAAACTTGGTGGGTAAATTTCATGCTGGCCAACAGTGGAACAGGTGAAATGTATGCACAGTTGCCAATATGGGCAACTGTCAGCTATATAATTGAATGACGACTTGAAAATTTGTCCCGGACCAGGACTCAAACCCAGATTTCTAGTTTATTGTGAGAGGTTGCTTAACCAGTAGGCTATCTGAGCATGCTCTATGGCCAGAACCAAATTTCCATGTATCATCAGCCACATGTCTGCAGCCTGCACTCATATACATGCATTATGAATTTTACCATACAGGGGAGACCTATTCATCAAAAGTCACATGCTTGGTGTCAGCAGATAAATGCAATATTGAAGGACCTGTGTTGTTCACAAGTATGATGCAATAGTTCTTCAGAAATGCATGCAATACATAGTAATTCTTACCAACACAGCCACTACATTATCTGCCGACACTGGGCAAGTGACTTTCAGTTAAAATGTCTGCCCTGTAAGGGAAAATATGTAATAGATATACACTGAAGTGCCAGAGAAACTGGTATAGGCATGTGTATTCAAATACAGAGATATATAAACAGGTAGAATATGGCACTATAGTTGGCAATGCCTATATAAGACAACAAATGTCTGGTGCAGTTGTTAGATCGGTTACTGCTGCTATAATGGCAGGTTATCAAGATTTAAATGAGTTTGAACATGGTGCCATAGTTGGCACATGAGCAGTGAGACACAGCATCTCTGAAGTAGTGATGAAGTGGGGATTTTCCCATATGACCATTTCACCAGTGTATCGTGAATATAAGGAATCCGGTAAAACATCAAATCTCAACATTGCTGTGGCCAGCAAGAGTGGGACCAATGACAACTGCAGAGACTCATTCAATGTGACATAAGTGCAACCATTCTGCAAATTGCTGCAGATTTCAGTGCTGGGCCATCAGTAAGTGTCAGTGTGTGAACCACTCAATGAAACATCATCAGTGTGGTCTTTTGGAGCTGAAGGCCCACTTGTATCCTTGATGACTGCACAACACAAGGCTTTATGCCTAGCCTGGGCCTGCCAACACTGACATTGCCTGGGCGGATGAGTCTTGTTTAAAACTATATCAAGTGGATGGATATGTACAGGTAAGGAGACCACATCATGGATTTATGGACCTTGCATGTCAGCAGGGGATTATTGAAGCTGGTGGAGAGTCTGAAATGGTGTGAGTTGTATGCAATTGGAGTGACATGGGACTGGTGATACATCTAGTTATCACTCTGACAGGTGATGCATACATAAGCATCCCCGATCACCTGTATCCATTCATGTCCATTGTGCATTTTGACAGACTTGGGCAATTCCTGCAGGACAATGCAACACTTTTACACGTCCATAATTCCTATAGAGTGGCTCCAGGAACACTCTTCTGAGCTTAAACACTTCTGCTGGCCATCAAACTCCCCAGAAATGAAAATTATTGAGCATATCTGGGATGCCTTACAACATGCTGTTCAGAAGAGATCTTCACCCTCCTTATTCTTATTGATTTATGGACAGCCCTACAGGATTCAGGGGGACAATTCCCTCCTACTTCAGACATTACTCGAATCCATGCCAAGTGATGTTGTTGCACTTCTGCGTGCTCGTGGGGGCCCTACATGTTATTATGCAGGTGTACCAGTTTCTTTGGCTCTTCAGTGAATGGGTGCATTCAGGTTGTAGACACATGGTTGATGACATATGGAAGTTTGGGTCTGGCTGTGGGGTGTCTAATGGTTTGTGATAAGTGGGAAATCTGGGTTTGAGTCTCAATCCGGAACAAATTTTCATTGTCACCATTCAGTTATATAGCTGATAATTGTTGGTATTTACAACTATGAATACATTTCATCTCCTTCATAATGGCTGTAGCCACCAGAATGCCTGTTCCTTTGGATATGAGTGCGTGTCTGTAGGAACATTGCATCATACCTCTGAACACCACATGCACTTCAATATTGTATTCCAATAGCTCTTGTCAGAATACATAAAATGCATCATGTCATAGCTGTAAAATGACATATTGTGACATAGATCTGTCATTATTATCATTGAATATGTGATGAAAGTACATTGGGAAATGAAATATGCCTCTAAGAAGGAGCAAAAAAAAAAAAAAAAAAAAAAAAAAAAAAAAAAAAAAAAAAAAAAGGGTCTCATTGTGGATGTACATAACATTGGTTCTTTCAAAATGCACACAAGATAGGATCAGCAGCACTGTAAGTTTGTTTGTTGAAGACAGTTTTGTCTACATTAAAGTATTACCACTGGGCGATAGTAAGAAAATGAAGAAAGACTTGGATAAAATTTCTACTCACAGGGGATTCTTTGCATTGACCCCCTCAGATTTAGTGGTAAGATGGTCCAGTGGATAGCCAATCAAAAAAACTGAACACAGATCAAGCATGAAAACAAGAAGAAGGTGTACTGAACTGTGAAAAAAAGCAAAATAGAAGCAGGAAATGGTCCATGCTCAACAAGCACAACATTAAGTAAGGTGCAACAGACATAGCATTGTGGTTAAGTGGTCAGTGTTACAGCGCAAAGAGGATAAGCTGGGTTCTAAACCCCATCATGCCATTTATTTATTTCTTTTTTACAACTGTATGAACTGTCTGCATGACCATTTAAATGTTTGTTGTCTTTCTGAATTCGTGGCAGTTGTCATACTATACATTGGTTATAGAATATAAGTCACATGGTAAGAATACATTACCATCACAAGTAAATGTGATGAATAGCAACAGCAGGGGAGATACCACATATACACCTCACAGAAATGAGAACAAAAAATAAACAGATGTGAAATATGTTACAGCATAGAGTTCAAGAGTCAAAACTTCAAAAATGGAATACAACTTCAAAACATTAAAAACGTATGTTTTGACAGAGCACAGAGAAACTGTTGCATTCATTTGTTGCAGCTCATGTGACAAACTATCATGTTTTCATCATTTCCTAGTTAGTGATCACATTCAAATTCATATGAACACCAAAATTGGGTAAGGAGACATATGTCATTCACTCACCAGGCATACAAACTAAGTCCTATCATAAGCTGTGTATGACACAGCAAACATGTTTTCTGGTGGAGGATTCTGTTTACTTGTCACCATGTCACATCAAAGGTTTGTGGTTCCTATTCAAAAGCCACTTCCTTTCAGTTTTTGATAGGGTAGTTGTGCAGAATCAATTTTCATTAAAGGTCCTTGCCTTACACCTTGTTATTGCAAACACATTACACCACAACACAGACACAAATTTGAATACAGAAGAAAAAAAGTCATGAGGGAGCTTTGAATATGGCTCACCCACTTTGCACTCCAATGCCATGACCATTTAATCATAACATCATCACTTCTCATCTCCACTCAATGTTGCATTTGTTGGGCTTTGACTGTTCACTGTTTCAACTGTACTTTTTTTCACAGTTCAGTACACTTTCTTCCTGTTTTCATGTTTGATCTATGTTCAGTTTTCGATGGGCTGCCCACTGGGCCCTCTTACCATTAAATCTGAGGGGGTGTGATTGGGAGTTTTCCCTTGCCAGTGTAATGAATGGCAACTCTCTCAAATGTGGATAAATGCAAGAAAGAGAAATAAGCTAATAGTAGCCTGCTACAAGATTAGTTGTGAACATCTTGAACACATTACATCTTGTGAGTATTTATGGGTAATTCCTAAGAAGCAATGTAAAATGGCACATTCAAATAAAATCAGTCTTAGGGACAGCAAATGGAAGACTTAGATTTGTTGGAAGGGTTCTGGTAACTTGCATTGGATATATAAAGACAGTAACATAGAAGATGCTAGTGTGAGTATTTCTAAAGTATTATCCCAGTGTTTGCAGTCCTTGCTAAGCAGTTATGACAACAAATGTTCAACAAATTCAGAGACACTCCCCTAAGATTGTGACAAACCTGGATAACCCATGCAGAAGTGCAACAGAAATGCTTGGGGAACTGAAATTGGAATCCTTCGAAAAATATGTTGTAGTTGTGTTGGATAAATTTAGAAAACCTGTATGCAAAGAAGGCTCTACAGCCATTATGTGATCACCATTGTATTTCTCACATAGGGATCATGAGAATAAGATGGAAAAGATTTCAGTATGCATGAAGCATATATACAGTCATTTTCCTTTGCTCTGTATGCAAACGGAAAAGGCAGAAAATCGATAATATCAGTACAAAGTGTCCTGTAATGTTCACTGCATAATGGCTTGTGGAGTATATATGTAGATGGAGAGGAAGGTTGTGTAAAGGCATCACTGCAGTGTAAGAGGTAGTGGATTTGGAAAAGAAGTCCTATAAATGGCAAATGTTTGGAAGACAGGCCATACTCAAAATTGATACCAGTTAACTGACAGGCACAAGTTTCAGACATTCAGAGGGTAATGGAATATGACTTGAACTTCCCTATGTCCAGATGCTCAGTTTCAGAATCTCTTGAAGTTACACTCTTATGCTTACACTGTTCTGTGGGTGCTGATATACATATGATATTGACTTACGAATTCCATTTGAATCTAGATGAAGTAGACCAGCTAATCCATTTGTAGAGATGCTCTGTCTAAATTCAAATAATGTGGTCTGTTGTTAAGTACTTTCAAGTCAAGGTGTGGTGCTGCTGCTTACGGTAGATGCAGCTCCCCACAGTAGTCTATGGTGTGTGAGCCTCTTTATCTCTGTATAGCTACTGCAACATAAATCCGTCTGAACCTTCTCACTATAGCCAAGCCTTGCTCTCCCTATACAATTTTTGCCAGCCACACTTCTATTCATTATCGAAATGACAATTCTTTGATGTCTCAGGATGTGTCTGATAAACTGATCCCTTCTTTTATTTAAGTTGCACCATACATTTATTTTCTCCCAATTCAATTAAGTATCTCCTTATCTGTTTTCTGATCTACCCATCCAATCTTCCACATTCTTGTGTTGCACCACATTTCAAAAGCTTCCATTCTCTGATTTTCTGAACTGTTTATCATCCATGTCTGACTTCCACACAAAACTACACTTGAGACAAATACCTGCATGAAAGACGTCCTAACATTTAAATTTATGTTCACTGTCAGCAAAATTCTCTCATTTTGAACAGCTTTTCTTGCTGTTGCCACTCTGCATATTATCATCTCTACTTCAACAATCATCAGTTTTTTTACTACTCAAATAACAAATCTCACCTACAACAATACCAGAGAAGGAAAGTTGCTACTCACCATATAGCGGAGATGCTGAGTCACGATAGGCACAATAAAAAGATTCACACACTCATAGCTTGCGAATCTTTCTATTGTGCCTATCATGACTCAGCATCTCCGCTATATGGTGCTCATAGCTTTCCCCCCCCCCCCCCCCCCCCCCATGAACCATGGACCTTGCCGTTGGTGGGGAGGCTTGCGTGCCTCAGCGATACAGATAGCCGTACCGTGGGTACAACCACAACGGAGGGGTATCTGTTGAGAGGCCAGACAAACGTGTGGTTCCTGAAGAGGGGCAGCAGCCTTTTCAGTAGTTGCAAGGGCAACAGTCTGGATGATTGACTGATGTGGCCTTGTAACAATAACCAAAATGGCCTTGCTGTGCTGGTACTGTGAACGGCTGAAAGCAAGGGGAACTATGGCCGTAATTTTTCCCGAGGGTATACAGCTTTACTGTATGATTAAATGATGATGGTGTCCTCTTGGGTAAAATATTCCGGAGGTAAAATAGTCCCCCATTCGGATCTCCGGGCGGGGACTACTCAAGAGGATGTCGTTATCAGGAGAAAGAAAACTGGCGTTCTACGGATCGGAGCGTGGAATGTCAGGTCCCTTAATCGGGCAGGTAAGTTAGAAAATTTGAAAAGGGAAATGGATAGGTTAAAGTTAGATATAGTGGGAATTAGTGAAGTTCGGTGGCAGGAGGAACAAGACTTCTGGTCAGGTGACTACAGGGTTATAAACACAAAGTCAAATAGGGGTAATGCAGGAGTAGGTTTAATAATGAATAGGAAAATAGGAACGCGGGTAAGCTACTACAAACAGCTTAGTGAACGCATTATTGTGGCCAAGATAGATACGAAGCCCACACCTACTACAGTAGTACAAGTTTATATGCCAACTAGCTCTGCAGATGACGAAGAAATTGAAGAAATGTATGATGAAATAAAAGAAATTATTCAGATAGTGAAGGGAGACGAAAATTTAATAGTCATGGGTGACTGGAATTCGAGTGTAGGAAAAGGGAGAGAAGGAAACGTAGTAGGTGAATATGGATTGGGGCTAAGAAATGAAAGAGGAAGCCGCCTGGTAGAATTTTGCACAGAGCACAACTTAATCATAGCTAACACTTGGTTTAAGAATCATGATAGAAGGTTGTATACATGGAAGAAACCTGGAGATACTAAAAGGTATCAGATAGATTATATAATGGTAAGACAGAGATTTAGGAACCAGGTTTTAAATTGTAAGACATTTCCAGGGGCAGATGTGAACTCTGACCACAATCTATTGGTTATGACCTGTAGATTAAAACTGAAGAAACTGCAAAAAGGTGGGAATTTAAGGAGATGGAACCTGGATACACTGAAAGAACCAGAGGTTGTACAGAGTTTCAGGGAGAGCATAAGGGAACAATTGACAGGAATGGGGGAAAGAAATACAGTAGAAGAAGAATGGGTAGCTTTGAGGGATGAAGTAGTGAAGGCAGCAGAGGATCAAGTAGGTAAAAAGACGACTGCTAGTAGAAATCCTTGGGTAACAGAAGAAATATTGAATTTAATTGATGAAAGGAGAAAATATAAAAATGCAGTAAATAAAGCAGGCGAAAAGGAATACAAACGTCTCAAAAATGAGATCGACAGGAAGTGCAAAATGGCTAAGCAGGGATGGCTAGAGGACAAATGTGAGGATGTAGAGCCTTATCTCTCTAGGGGTAAGATAGATACTGCCTACAGGAAAATTAAAGAGACCTTTGGAGATAAGAGAACCACTTCTATGAACATCAAGAGCTCAGATGGAAACCCAGTTCTAAGCAAAGAAGGGAAAGCAGAAAGGTGGAAGGAGTATATAGAGGGTCTATACAAGGGTGATGTACTTGAGGACAATATTATGGAAATGGAAGAGGATGTAGATGAAGATGAACTGGGAGATACGATACTGCGTGAAGAGTTTGACAGAGCACTGAAAGACCTGAGTCGAAACAAGGCCCCTGGAGTAGACAACATTCCATTGGAACTACTGACGGCCTTGGGAGAGCCAGTCCTGACAAAAAACTACCATCTGGTGAGCAAGTTGAATGAAACAGGCGAAATACCCTCAGACTTCAAGAAGAATATAATAATTCCAATCCCAAAGAAAGCCGGTGTTGACAGATGTGAGAATTACCGAACAATCAGCTTAATAAGCCACAGCTGCAAAATACTAACATGAATTCTTTACAGACGAATGGAAAAACTAGTAGAAGCCGACCTCGGGGAAGATCAGTTTGGATTCCGTAGAAATACTGGAACGTGTGAGGCAATACTGACCTTACGACTTATCTTAGAAGAAAGATTAAGGAAAGGAAAACCTACGTTTCTAGCATTTGTAGACATAGAGAAAGCTTTTGACAATGTTCACTGGAATACTCTCTTTCAAATTCTAAAGGTGGCAGGGGTAAAATACAGGGAGCGAAAGGCTATTTACAATTTGTACAGAAACCAGATGACAGTTATAAGAGTCGAGGGACATGAAAGGGAAGCAGTGGTTGGGAAGGGAGTAAGACAGGGTTGTAGCCTCTCCCCGATGTTATTCAATCTGTATATTGAGCAAGCAGTAAAGGAAACAAAAGAAAAATTCGGAGTAGGTATTAAAATCCATGGAGAAGAAATAAAAACTTTGAGGTTCGTCGATGACATTGTAATTCTGTCAGAGACAGCAAAGGACTTGGAAGAGCAGTTGAATGGAATGGATGGTGTCTTGAAGGGAGGATATAAGATGAACATCAACAAAAGCAAAACGAGGATAATGGAATGTATTCGAATTAAGTCGGGTGATGTTGGGGGTATTAGATTAGGAAATGAGACACTTAAAGTAGTAAAGGAGTTTTGCTATTTGGGGAGCAAAATAACTGATGATGGTCGAAGTAGAGAGGATATAAAATGTAGACTGGCAATGGCAAGGAAAGCATTTCTGAAGAAGAGAAATTTGTTAACATCGAGTATAGATTTAAGTGTCAGGAAGTCTGTTCTGAAAGTATTTGTATGGAGTGTAGCCATGTATGGAAGTGAAACATGGATGATAAATAGTTTGGACAAGAAGAGAATAGAAGCTTTCGAAATGTGGTGCTACAGAAGAATGCTGAAGATTAGATGGGTAGATCACATAACTAATGAGGAGGTACTGAATAGGATTGGGGAGAAGAGGAGTTTGTGGCACGACTTGACCAGAAGAAGGGATCGGTTGGTAGGACATGTTCTGAGGCATCAAGGGATCACCAATTTAGTATTGGAGGGCAGCGTGGAGGGTAAAAATCATAGGGGGAGACCAAGAGATGCATACACTAAGCAGATTCAGAAGGATGTAGGTTGCAGTAGGTACTGGGAGATGAAGAAGCTTGCACAGGATAGAGTAGCATGGAGAGCTGCATCAAACCAGTCTCAGGACTGCAGACCACAACAACAACAACAACTCATAGCTTTTGGCCATTAAGGCCTTTGTCAGCAGTAGACACACATACACACATGCACACACACACTCATGCAAATGCAACTTGCACACATGTATGCAGTCTCAGAGAGCTGAAACTACACTGCGAGCAACAGCACCAGTGCATGATGGGAGTGGCGACTGGATGGGGGTAAGGAGGAGGCCGGGGCGGGGAGTGGGAGGGGTAGTATGGTGGGAGTGGCAGACAGTGAAGTGTTGCAGTTTAGACAGAGGGCTCTGAAATGAGAAATGTCCTACCCACTATCCTTCCCACCCCTCCTAACGTGGTATTCCGCCGTCCATTGAACCTACAGAATATACATGTCCATCCTTACACAACCTCTGCTCCCTATCCCTTACCTCATGGCTTATACTCCTGTAATAGACCTAGATGCAAGACCTGTCCCATACATCCTGCTACCACCATCTACTCCAATTCGGTCACTAACATCACCTATCCCATCAAAGGCAGGGCTACATGTGAAACCAGTCATGTGATTTACAAGCTAAGCTGCAACCATTGTGCTGCATTCTATGTAGGCATGACAACCAACAAGCTGTCTGTCCGCATGAATGGCCACCGACAAACTGTGGCCAAAAAACAAGTGGACCACCCTGTTGCTGAACACGCTGCCAAACATGATACCCTTCATCTCAATGACTGCTTCACAGCCTGTGCCATATGGATCCTTCCCGCCAACACCAGCTTTTCTGAATTGCGCAGGTGGGAACTTTCGCTGCAATACATCCTACATTCCCATAACCCTCCTGGCCTCAACCTTCGTTAGTACCTGTACTCACCCATCCAGGCCCCTCCCTGTTCCCATTCCAGCACTACACAGTCGTCGTTTCACCGCCACACGCAGTGTTTTAATTTATTTTTATTTTTATTTCTCTCTTTTCCGCTACTTCCCCCCCCCCCCCCTCCACACCTTCTCTCCTGCCCTCCGTCTAAACTGCAACACATCACTGTCTGCCAGTCGCATCATACTATCCCTCTCTCTCCCTGCCCCAGTCTCCTCCTTACTCCCACCCAGTCACCACTCCTATTGTGCACTGGTGTTGCTGCTCACAGTGTAGTTTCAGCTCTCTGAGACTGCAGACGTGTATGCAAGTTACATTTGCATGAAAGTGTGTGTGCGTGTGGGTATGTGTGTCTACTGCTGATAAAGGCTTTAATGGCTGAAAGCTATGAGTGTGTGAATCTTTTTATTGTGCCTATCGTGACTCAGAATCTCTGCTATATGGTGAGTAACAACTTTCCTTCTCTGGTATTGTTACATTCCATCCTGGATTTTCCATTGTTTAAATCTCATCTGCTACTCTTAGTGTCTTACTTCCAAATGCCATTCCTCACAGCATCATCTACTTTAAATTCACTACATTTCATTATCTTTGTTTTACCTTTGTTGATGTTCATCTTCCAACCCCCCTCTCTTTTTTACTTATTTATTTTTAAACTGCACTAAGATTGTTTATGAGAGCATAGACACACAACAGACCTCATCTACTACTTTTAGTGCCTTACTTCCAAATGTAATTCCTCACAGCATCATCTAATTAAAGTTCACTACATTTCATTATTTTTGTTTTACTTTCATTTATGTTCATCTTCCAACCCTCCTCTCTTTTTTATTTATTTTTAAGCTGCACTATGATTTTTAATGAGATCATAGCCACAATACATATGCTGGTGTGGATTCTGGTTTGCTTTCATATGATATTTTGACTGGCAATATGAGCTCAGCCACTATGTTCCCATAGTGGGCCTGACAAAGGCACAATGGAATGCTGAAGCTGGTTGCCTCTGGAATAAATCGGAGATGAAAATACAATCGTTGGTTAATTTATTGCTACTTATGCTATACATTTTGTTCAACTGCTCTTCCAACTCCTTTGCCATCTCTGACAGAATTATGATGCTACTGACAAATCTCAAAGTTTTAATTTTTTCTCCCTCAATTTTGATTCCCTTTCCAAATTTCTCTTTGGTTTCCTTAACAGCTTCCTCACTATACAAACTGAATAACACTGGTGATAGGCTACAACCGTATCTCACTCCTTTCTCAGCCATTGCTTCCCTTTCATGTCCTTTGACTTTGATACTTGACATCTGGTTTCTGTATAAGTTGTATATAATATTTTGCTTCCTGTATTTTATCCCTAATGCCTTCAGAATTTCAAAGAATGTATTCCCATCAACTTTTTCAAAAGCTTTCTTTCAATCTGTAAATGCAGGTTTGCGTTACTTTGGTCTATCTTCTAAAATAAGTGGTAGGACAGTATTGCTTTGTGCATTTCTAAATTTCTCTGAAAACCAAGGTGATCATTTCAACGACTGACTTCTACCAATTTCTGCAATTTGTGTCAGTATTTTACAACCAAGACTTATTTGAGGATATTTAGCCTCTCTCATACATCTTGCTGCATAACAGGAGAGGGGGGGAAGTGATAACTGTGTAATGACTGGCTTTCCCAAGAATCTAGATAATCCCTTCTTTTAGGTTAAGTCTTTCATCATTCGGTCAAATTCTTCTCTGAGCATCAAATTTCCTGCCTCATCTTCATCTACTTCCTCCAGCCTTTCCCTAACATTCAAGTCTGTTTTCCCTGTATAACTCTTCCATATATTCTTCTCACCTTTCAGCTTTCCTTTCTTTGCTTAACATTGGCTTACCATCTCAGCTCGTAATAGTCATATAGGTGTTTCTCTTGTTTTTTTCAAAGTGTTCTACCATTTTCCTATAGGCAACATCTATCTTTCCCATAGCCATACATGCTTCTACAACTATGTATCTGTCCTCAAACCATACCTGCTTAGCAATTCCTCACTTTCTGTCAGTCTCAATTTTTAGAAATATTTTATCCCTTTAGCCTGCTTACTTCATTGAATTTTTATAGTCTCTCCTTTTGTCAGTTAAATTCAGAATTTTGTGTGTTATCCCATGATTTCTAATTGACTTTCCCATTTTCACTATTTGTCCTGTGATGTCTTCACTATTTATCGCTCAAAGCTACTTATTCATCTTCTGTTTTATTCATTCCCCATGATACAGTCAATAATTGCCTAATGCTCCCTTTGAAACTCTCACCAGCCTGTGGTTCTTTCAATTAATCTAAGTCTCACATCCTTAATTTCTTACCCACTGCAATTTCTTCAGTCTTAATCTGTAGTACTTAAGCAATGAATTAAGGTCAGAATCCATGTCTGTCCCAGGACGTCTTTTCCAGTGTAAAATCTAATTTACAAATACCTAATTTACCAATACATAATCTATCTGAAACCTTCTGGTGTCTCCAGGTTTCTTCCACATAAACAATATTGTTTCATGATTCTTAAACCAAGGCTGGCCAGCCTGGCTGAGTGGTTCTAGGCACTTCAGTCTGGAGCTGCGCAACTGCTATGGTCGCAGGCTCAAATCCTGCCTCAGGCATGGATGTGTGTGATGTCCTTGGGTTAGTTAGGTTTAAGTAGTTCTACGTTCTAGGGGACTGATGACCTCAGTTGTTAAGTCCCATAGTGCTGAGAGCTCATTCTTAAACCGAGTGTTGGTGACAATCTACAATCCTTTTAAATTTTGCCTATGACTCCTCTACATCCATCATATTGGAACTAAATGATGTCCATTCATTACTATGAGGGATGCTCTGTGAAAAATTTTACCTGGCAACTTCCCCTTCCCCCTTTCGTCCCTTCCCACTAGTCCATATTCTTCCACTATTTTTCCTTCTCTGCCTTTTTTTGCTATCAAATTCCAGTCATCCATCACAATTACATTACATTTCCCTTAATCCACTGAATAATTTTTTTTTATCTCCTCACACATTCTTTCAATTTATTCAGGTGCAGAGCTAGTACGCTTATAAACCTGTACTACTGTGGTGGATGTTGGCTTTGTATCTATCTTAGCTACAGTAATGTGGACACTAAGTTGTTCATAGTATCTAACCATATTCCCTTGTCTTATTTGCTATTAGACCTGCTGCTGCATTACCTGTGGCTTCTGGTATGGGTGCAATTATCTTGTAGTGACAAGTAACTCCTGATGTTCATTCTAGGGGCTTAACAACATGCTTCTATGTGAAATCATCCAAAAGAGATTATGTAACTGTTATCTGGATCAAAATGTACAACTATGTTCTCATACGACACTCTCATTACTTATAAAGAAGGATTGCTTGAAAATCATATGCAGTAGCCACCAGAAAGATTGTGGGAGGTGCACGTTGGCACAGCGCGTCACAGACAGTAGTTGCCGCAAGTAAAGTCCTGTCCACCAGAGGGCACGTGAGAATTCGGCGTGCCCTCTGCCGGCAGAACAACAACTCAGGAGCACGGGCCATGCCCAGTCAGTTTTACATCGGGCATGCCTAGCAGACAGTTCCCAGTCTACACTATGTGAGGAGCGATGGACAACGTGAATCGTGTTAATACACAATTGGCAATGAGTAGGGTCGTTCTTTCACATATTGCGTCATTGTTCCGGTTTCGCCATTTATCCCCGGCATGGAGGATATAGTGTGGGTTTTGGTCGAGCAGCAGAAGGAGCTCATGGCAACCATGACACAAGCACTTCCAACGTTGCTCTCCACGCACGGCTGCTCCAGCACCATTCCCTCCTCCCTTTCCCCGTATGACGAGACGGCGGAGGATTGGGATGCATATGAACATCGCCATTAGCAGCATTTCCAGGCATTTCATGTTGCCGATGCAGAGGTATGTCGTGCTCTTTTCTTTTCTTAGATATCTCCCTCGCTGTATCAAGTTTCGCAGCAGCTAGCGCCATTGCAGGAACCCTAATCCTTGTCCTTTGATGCATTGTGTTCATTGCTGTCTTCATATTATCGCCGCCTCACGCATGTTGTGGCAGCTAGGGTCGAGTTCTACCAATGCAAGAAACAGCCCTATCAGTCTTACCAGGCGTGGGCCGCTACCCTGCACGGTCTTAGTCGCAAGTGTCATTTTGTCATGGAGCAGTCGTGAGAGTCGTATGCCCACATTATGGTGCGAGACGTCATTGTTCGTTCGGCCCCTGTTTGGGAGGTCTGGCAACAGGCCCTGCAGTTGGAAGACCCTTCCCTTGAGGAAGTCCTGTCCATTGCTCAATCGTATGAAGTCTCTCACGCCGCAGGTCAACAGCTGGAAGCGTGGTGCGATGTCGCGGCGGTTCAGGGCGATGAGGCCACATCCGCTGCGTCCGGGATGGACGTGTGAGTGGTACAATCTGGCCATTACGGCCGCTCCTGCATGGCGCGTAAATAGAGTTCTGGCCACCGGCCCCTGTTACCATCCTGTGTGTCATGCTATATACATCATGATAGGTCAGAGTGCCCCTAGCGTTGGGCCATTTGTCGCAAATGTAATCAAAAAGGACACATTGCTAAAGTTTGCCGCTCAGTCTCAAAAGAATCGAAGGAAGCAGGTACAGAGGACATGGACATTGACATTCAGGACATTGGGACAGGCTCCTGACGCATCGGCACAGAAACTCTTTATCGAGGTGTCGGTTCGGTCATGCCGACTACAACTGCAAGTAGATACAGCCGCTGCAGTTTCCTTGTTGAATGCGCAAACTTACTCTGACCTTGTGTCGCCCCTGTTGGCACCAGTTTACCAGTGTCTCCGTGGTTATGGTAAACAGTTCATTTCCCTACTGGGTCAATTAACTACTGACGTTACTTACAAATCAGTCACTCGGCCTCTTACTTTTATTGTTGTCAGTGACGCGAGCTCCGCTAACCTTTTTGGATTGGATGCCTTTCAAGCTTTCAGTTTTTCTATCGCAGACACCATACAGTTGGTCTCCGAAGACGTTCCCTATCAATCATTGGAATCTTTGACCTCTGACTTTAACGCCTGGGGCGTGTTTCAGACTTTGAAGCTCACTTAACGTTGAAGGCGTCGGCTTGCCTGCATTTTCTATGTGCGAGGCAGATCCCTTGGCTCTCCACCCTCACGTAAAATCAGAGCTAGACCGGCTGACAGCCCTTGGGGTCGTTCTTCCCATTTCTTCTAGTGAGTGGGCTTCACCCCTCGTCATTGTCAGGAAACACTCGGGAAAATTACGACTTTGTGGTGATTTCAAGGCCACCATTAATTCCCAATTGGTGGTGGACACCTGTCCCTTGCCTCGTTCTTATGAATTGTTCTCCGACGTGGTGGGAGGCCAATATTTTTCAAAAATTGATCTTTCAGATGCTTATCATCAGTTACCACTTGATGAGGACTCCAAACGGCTGGCGGTCATCAACATCCTGTTTGGCCTTTACCAATACCAGCGGTTGGCCTTCGGAATATCCAGTGCCCCTGTGATATTTCAGCGTTATCTTGAGCATGTCATGTCGACAATCCCTCATTGTATTAATTACCTGGACAACATAATTGTCACAGGCCACAGCACGAAGGAACACTTGCACAACCTTCGAACCCTCTTTCTCAAATTCAGGTCCGTGGGCCTGTGTTGCAACCTGCGTAAGTCGAACTTCTTCCAACCATCCATTGAGTATGTGGGCTACACCATCTCTCGGCATGGTGTCCAGTCACTGGGAAGTTTGGTCCAAGGTATTGTCCCCGGTTCATTCCCAGGGCTTCCATCATAGCCCGCCCTCTGTACTGCCTTCTGTGCAAGGGTGTTCCTTTTGATTGGTTATCTGCATGCGAGCGAGCATTCACCTCGTTGAAGGGCCTCCTCATGTCAGTGCCTTGTTTGGCTACTTTTGACCCCAATAAGCCGTTGGTCCTGGCTACAGATGCTTTGCCGTATGGGGTGGGGGCGGACCTGGCCCATCGCAATGCGGGTGGCTCCAAGCAGCCACTGGTGTTTGCGTCTAAAACTCTTAGTCCCATGCACGCCCATTACTCCCAGGTGGAAAAAGAGGCTTTGGCCATTGTCTACACTTTTACCAAGTTTCACCCTTTCTTGTATGGCATGAAGTTTCAGTTAATCACTGACCATAAGCCATTAATATCATTATTTGGCCCCGCCTCTCAGATTCCGGATTTGGGGGGGGGGGGGGGGGGGGGGCACAGACTGCAGCGCTGGGCTCTCTAAGTACCATTATGACATTCATTTTCGCTCTACTGGACAGCATGCCAACACTGACGCCCTTTCCTGTCTTCCGGTGGGCCCGGATCCTAAGTTCGATTGGGAGGAGATAATGTGTTTTCATTTGGATGTGGCATCCCGCCAAGCAGTCCAAGTGGTTGATGGCTGCCCGATCACTATTTCTGGAGCTGCCAGGGAGACGGCAGCTGACCCGGTTCTCCGGCAAGTAGTTCACCTCGTTCAGCAGGGGTGGTCGTCCCGACCTCCATGCCAGGTCTCGGACCCTCTTTGTAATTATTTTGTTCTACAAGACCACCTCTCAGTCTTGAAAGGAGTTCTCCTTCTGGCTACCACTGATACAGCTCCTCGTGTGGTTGTTCCTGCAAGTTTGCGAAGGGAGGTCCTCACGTTATTACATGAGAGGCACTGGGGTGTTTCCCGTACTAAAACCTTGGCTCGCAGACATGTGTACTGGCCCAGTATTGACAGAGAAATTGAGCACTTGGTGACTGCCTGTTCCCAGTGTGCGAGCCAACAGGCATCTCCCAGGTCAGCGTTCTCTTCATGGCCACCTGCAACCCAGGCCTGGGAACGTGTTCACATACATTTTGCGGACCCGTTTCTCAATTTCTTTTGGCTCATTGTCATTGATGCTTGTTCCTGATTCCCATATGTGGTTCGCTGCTCCTCAACCACTTCAGAAGTTGCAATCCAGGCACTGGCAGAAATCTTTTCTGTGGAAGTTCTGCCAGTCACCCTGGTATTGGACAATGGGCCTCAGTTTGTTTCGCAGACCTTCCAGGATTTTTGTAAGTGCTTCGGTATTCGGCACGTTTCTCTCCCCCCTTTCATCCAAAATCTAATAGAGAAGCCGAGCGCATGGTGCGCACATTTAAGATGCAGATGAAAAAGTATGTGCACGAATTTCCTGTGGAGGAGGTGTTGATATTTCTGCTGATGGCATACCGGACCACACCGATTGGAGAATGCAGCCCCGCAGAGCTCCTCCACGGGCGCCAACCTAGGACTCTGCTGCACCTCCTCTGGCCTGGTCC
This sequence comes from Schistocerca nitens, assembly GCF_023898315.1. Classification (NCBI taxonomy): domain Eukaryota; kingdom Metazoa; phylum Arthropoda; class Insecta; order Orthoptera; family Acrididae; genus Schistocerca; species Schistocerca nitens. The sequence continues at coordinate 108,819,322 of NC_064621.1, read as the reverse complement.
TCACCAGTCTTCGCAAAACGGGGTACCCTGCTTTCCACCGGACGTGTTGGTCTGGGCACATGGATTTGGTCACAATCCACGTTCAATACTGGTGATGGTCCTGCGCCGCAATGGCCGCCAGCTCTATACCTTGCAGACGGGGGACCGGGAGGTGTGTCGTCGCCAAAATCAGCTACATCCACGTTTGGGCACCCACCCTCCAACCCCTCAGGCACCGGCTTCCCCATTGCCGGCACCCCTGTGACTCTGCCACACTGCGATGGTTCTCAGCCTTGGCAGCCTCCAGTAGCTCCAGCATCGGCATTGCCATCGTTAGAGATTCCCGGGCGAGAGCCGGACCCCTTCGCAGGCCCGGTTTCTCAGATGGCTGGTTCACCTGTGGTCGTGCCTTCCCGATCATCCCCGCCACTGTGTCTTGCCCCTCCTGAGGTGGAACGGGATCCGGAGTTCAACAGCTTGTCGCCCGTTCTGTCCCGGACTCTGGTGGTGGGATGACAGGGGCCTCTTCGTGTGGGTCACTTCCAACTGTATTCGAAGGTTCCAGCTTGAGGGTTGGCAGATCCCCCCGACTCCAGCATTCCAATGGACATGGATGTCATCACTACTGCATGACACTCCACCTTCTGACGCAGTGGATCACAGTGGCTTCACCCCCTGAAGGAGGAGGAGTGCAGTAGCCACCAGAAAGGTCGCGGGAGGTGCACATTGGCACGACGCATCACGGACAGTAGTTGCCGCAAGTAAAGTCCTGTCCACCAGAGGGCACGTGAGAATTCGGCCGCACCCTCTGCAGGCAGAACAACAACAACTCAGTAGCACGGGCCGTGCCCAGTCAGTTTTACATCGGGCATGCCTAGTAGACACTGCCCGGTCTACATTATGTGAAGTGCAACAGACAACGTGAATCGTGTTAATACACCATACACACTATCCCACAGTTTGCAGCACTCCTACAGAAAGAGAAGAGAATTTGACAGAACATACAACTGAATAATTATCTGTTATTGAATTGACAAAAGTCAAACAATGGAAAATCCAGGATGGAATAGAACAATATTATGAGAAGGAAAGTTGCTGCTCACCATATAGAGGAGATGCTGAGTTGCAGATAGGCACAACAAAAAGATTTTAACACTTGCCTGAGACTGCAGTCATGTGTGTGAGTTCCGTTTGTGTGAGTTCCGTTTGTGTGAGTATGTACGTGCATATGTGAGTTTATTGTTAACAAAGGCCATTGGCTGAAAGCTTTAAGTGTGAAAATCTTTTCGTTGTGCCTATCTGTGACTCAGCATCTCCGCTATATGGTGACAAGCAACTTTCCTTCTCATAATATTGGTGAATTGACAAAAACATAGATAGACTGGCAGGTACTTAGCTTCAAGAGGCACAATTCTCAGTACTACTGAAGCACATAAAAATAGGAAACAACACACCTAGCTTGTTCTTTCTTTAGACAGGAAAGAAGAATTACTTGGGTGTGGTTGGTTAATGGAGAGGGTGGAGGGAAGGCAGTCACTTAAAACCTTGGCTCAGAGGGAATCACCTCATGTGAGGAGGAAGGGAGACAAATATGAGAGAAAGGTGTCAGAGATAGAGAGAGAGAGAGAGAGAGAGAGAGAGAGAGAGAGAGAGAGAAAGGTTCAAGATTGTACGTTAAGCACTGTATGGCCTTGATTTAGATATTAGAGACAGGAGCTTTATAGTGAGAAGTGACTATGAACCAAGAGAAGAAGTAGAGAAATCAGCAAGTGAAGGAATAGTGCAAATAAGAGAAAATGGAAAAGATAAAAGAGAGGAAGAAGTGGGACAGCAGAGAAAGAGATAGATAGAGAGAAAGACAGAGAAGCATAATAGATACTGAGAAAAAGGTTCATAAAATAGGAGGTGAACCTATGAGGGACAAGAATAAACAAGAAAATAATTAAAATCCCGAGAAGCAACGTAGAAGAAGGAAAGAAGGGTTAAGTTAATGGAGGGTGGCAGTATTCTAGAATATGTCACAGAGCAATTTTCCTTCTCTGGAGTTTAGTGAAATTGATGGTAAGTAGGAGGCTCCAGCTGATGCATATTGTATGGAAGGCATTCAGGTTTCTTAAATGCACAGCAACTGGGTACTGGGCACCCCTAAGAAAGATGCTTCCTCTGTTTCCATTCTTTTTGTCATTTTGGTGATGGTGATCCTAATATAGAATGGTTCAAATTGCTCTAAGCACTATGGGACTTAACATCTGAGGTCATTAATTCCCTAGACTTAGAACTACTTAAACGTAACCAACCTAAGGACATCACACACATCCATACCCAAGGCAGGATTCAAACCTGTAGGAGCATCGTGGTTCTGGACTGAAGCATCTAGAACTGTTTGGCCACAGTGGCTGACTCCTAATATAGAAATGAAAATGATTATATTTGTTAAGAAATAGGTCCCCCCCATGAACCATGGACCTTGCGGTTGGTGGGGAGGCTTGCGTGCCTCAATGATACAGATAGCCATACCTTAGGTGCAACCACAATGGAGGGGTATCTGTTGAGAGGACAGACAAACGTGTGGTTCCTGAAGAGGGGCAGCAGCCTTTTCAGTAGTTGCAGGGGCAACAGTCTGGATGACTGACTGATCTGGCCTTGTAACAATAACCAAAATGGCCTTGCTGTTCTGGTACTGTGAATGGCTGAAAGCAAGGGGAAACTACAGCCGTAATTTTTCCCAAGGGCATGCAGCTTTACTGTATGATTAAATGATGATGGCATCCTCTTGGGTAAAATATTCCAGAGGTAAAATAGTCCCCCATTCGGATCTCCGGGCGGGGACTACTCAAGAGGACGTCGTTATCAGGAGAAAGAAAACGCGTTCTACAGATCGGAGCATGGAATGTCATATCCCTTATTCGGGCAAGTAGGTTAGAAAATTTAAAAAGGGAAATGGATAGGTTAAAGTTAGATATAGTGGGAATTAGTGAAGTTCGGTGGCAGGAGGAACAAGACTTTTGGTCAGGTGAATACAGGGTTATAAATACAAAATCAAATAGGGGTAATGCAGGAGTAGGTTTAATAATGAATAAGAAAGTACGAGTATGGGTAAGCTACCACAAACAGCATAGTGAACGCATTATTGTGGCCAAGATAGACACGAAGCCCACACCTACTACAGTAGTACAAGTTTATATGCCAACTAGCTCTGCAGATGACAAAGAAATTGATGAAATGTATGATGAGATAAAAGAAACTATTCAGATAGTGAAGGGAGACGAAAATTTAATAGTCATGAGTGACTGGAATTCAAGAATATGAAAATGGAGAGAAGGAAACATAGTAGGTCAATATGGATTGGGGCTAAGAAATGAAAGAGGAAGCCGCCTGGTAGAATTCTGCGCAGAGCATAACTTAATCATAGCTAACACTTGGTTCAAGAATCATGAAAGAAGGTTGTATACATGGAAGAACCCTGGAGATACTAAAAGGTATCAGATAGATTATAAAATGGTAAGACAGAGATTTAGGAACCAGGTTTTAAATTGTAAGACATTTCCAGGGGCAGATGTGGACTCTGACCACAATCTATTGGTCATGAACTGTAGATTAAAACTGAAGAAACTGCAAAAAGGTGGGAATTTAAGGAGATGGGACCTGGATAAATTGAAAGAACCAGAGGTTGTACAGAGTTTCAGGGAGAGCATAAGGGAACAATTGACAGGAATGGGGGAAAGTAATACAATAGAAGAAGAATGGGTAGCTTTGAGGGATGAAATAGTGAAGGCAGCAGAGGATCAAATAGGTAAAAAGATGAGGGCTAGTAGAAACCCTTGGGTAACAGAAGAAATATTGAATTTAATTGATGAAAGGAGAAAATATTAAAATGCAGTAAATGAAGCAGGCAAAAAGGAATACAAACATTTCAAAAATGAGATCGACAGGAAGTGCAAAATGGCTAAGCAGGCATGGCTAGAGGACAAATGTAAGGATGTAGAGGCTTATCTCACTAGAGGTAAGATAGATACTGCCTACAGGAAAATTAAAAAGACCTTTGGAGAAAGGAGAGCCACTTGCATGAATATCAAGAGCACACATGGAAACACAGTTCTAAGAAAAGAAGGGAAAGCAGAAAGGTGGAAGGAGTATATAGATGGTCTATACAAGGGCAATGTACTTGAGGACAATATTATGAAAATGGAAGAGGATGTAGATGAAAATGAAATGGGAGATATGATACTGCGTGAAGAATTTGACAGAGCACTGAAAGACCTGAGTTGAAACAAGGCCCCCGTAGTAGACAACATTCCATTAGAACTACTGATAGCCTTGGGAGAGCCAGTCCTGACAAAACTCCACCATCTGGTGAGCAAGATGTATGAGACAGGTGAAATACCCTCAGACTTCAAGAAGAATATAATAATTCCAATCCCAGAGAAAGCAGCTGTTGGCAGATGTGAAAATTACCGAACTATCAGTTTAATAAGTCACAGCTACAAAATACTAATACGAATTCTTTACAGACAAATGGAAAAACTAGTAGAAGCTGACCTCGGGGAAGATCAGTTTGGATTCCATAGAAATGTTGGAACACGTGAGGCAATACTGATCCTAAGACTTATCTTAGAAGAAAGATTAAGGAAAGGGAAACCTACGTTTCTAGCATTTGTAGACTTAGAGAAAGCTTTTGACAATGTTGACTGGAATACTCTCTTTCAAATTCTGAAGGTGGCAGGGGTAAAATACAGGGAACGAAAGGCTATTTACAATTTGTACAGAAAGCAGATGGCAGTCATACGAGTCAAGGGGTATGAAAGGAAAGCAGTGGTTGGGAAGGGAGTGAGACAGGATATTAGTCTGTCCCTGATGTTATTCAATCTGTATATTGAGCAAGCAATAAAGGAAACAAAAGAAAAGTTCGGAGTAGGTATTAAAATCCATGGTGAAGAAATAAAAACTTTGAGGTTCATCGATGACATTGTAATTCTGTCAGAGACAGCAAAGGACTTGGAAGAGCAGTTGAACGGAATGGACAGTGTCTTGAAAGGAGGGTATTAGATGAACATCAACAAAAGCAAGATGCTGAGGGAATTAGATTAGGAAATGAGACCCTTAAAGTAGTAAAGGAGTTTTTCTATTTGGGGAGCAAAATAACTGGTGATGGTCGAAGTAGAGAGGATATAAAATATAGTCTGGCAATGGCAAGGAAAGCGTTTCTGAAGAAGAAGAGATAAATACACTAAGCAGATTCAGAAGGATGTAGGCTGCAGTAGGTACTGGGAAATGAAGGAACTTGCACAGGATAGAGTAGGATGGAGAGCTGCATCAAACCAGTCTCAGGACTGAAGACCACAACAACAACATCAACACAAGAAACAAGTATAAATTTTAATCAACATAAATATTTGAATTCAAGAACAATATTATGATAAGGATAGATTGTAAGAACATGAACAATTATCAGAATTTTACTTGTATTGAACATAGTTAGATACTTCATATTTCACTGTTCTATAATGACCTAATAATTACAATATAATATGTTGTTTTCTATGCATATATAATATCTTGCATATTGCCTCAGAATAATTACAATCACATGCTGGCAAGAAACTTGTTCTTAAATCAAACCTCACAATTGGCCTTAGCAAGGAAAGGACTGCTGTAGGACGATGGTGGATGGTGAGAGAGATAGAGTTGTTCAGAAAAATTGTTCACATTTATTTTCAGTTAATGTTTTGAACACACAATCTACATCCTTGTTCCCCTGATATTAAGATTAATTTATTCCCTGTATGTATGCACATACATACAATATGTTCTGTATGCCAAAGTTTGTAGTAGAACATTTATTGCCATTCAGTGAATTAGTAAGACATTACAAAAACAACTGACTTAATTTTCCACTAAGATATGAGAGAGACAGAACTTGCTCAACGCTCTCTCTATACAGTGAGTGGTTGTCTTTTCTCATGTAATTCTAATTATTAACATTAGTAGTAGTATTAGCAGTAATATTTATATTTGACACTTTCTTACAGCAACTTTACAATGTCATCACTATGATGTGAGAATATCATGTAGATGCAATGACTGTTTCTAGCTTTTGATTCTCTGACACTTAACTGCATGCTTCCACTCACAACATTATACCAAAGGAGGAGAAGCCCAGGTTTGAATATCAACAATATTATGAAAAGGATAGAGTGCTACTCACCATAAAGATGATATGCTGAGTTGCAGACAGGCACAGTGAAAAGACTATTACACAATGAGCTTTTGGCTAGTGTCTTCTTCAGAAAAGAAAACATACACACAATCACACAAGACTTTGAATGGAAGGTGTACAAATAAATCCGACTTTGAATGGAAGGTGTACAAATAAATCAGTGGCACAACCATGCCTTTCTTAACTTATTGCATGGCACCCTCCTATACAAACCTGTTTATAGGCTATCTACAGGAAATCTTCCTAGCCTCCCAAAACCCAAAACCTCTGGTGTTGTTCATGTTTGTTGATTATATCTTAATGATCTGAACTCAGGACCAAGACACCTTATCCTCAGTCCTTCACAACCTCATTACCTTCTCAGTCATCCACTTCACCTGGTCCTCCTCAACCCAGTGTGCCACCTTCCTGGACACTGACCTCCTTCTCTCTGATGGCTCCATCCATACCTATGTCCACATTAAACTCATCAACCATCAACATTACCTGCATTTTGACAGCTGCCATCCCTTCCATACAAAAAATCCCTCCTGTACAGCCTGGCCGTCTGTGGTCAGCATATGTGGAGTGATAAGAATTCATTTGCCAAATATGCTGAATTTCTCACATAGGCCTTCACAGACAGGCACTATCCCCCAGACCTAGTCCAGAGACATGTTTCCCATGGTATATCCCCACACACCTCCAATCCTCCCACTACCACCAAAAAAGAAGCACCACTTCTGTCACTCAGTATCACCCTGGATTGGAACAACTGAACCATATACTTTGTCAGGGCTTTGATCATCTATCATTATACCCTGAACTGAGGGACATTCTACCCTCCTCACCTAAGTGGTGTTCTGTCACCCACTCAACCTCCACAACATCCTAGTCAATCCCTAAGCCATTCCCAATTCCAAACACTTGACACAGGGGTCATATCCCTGTGGAAAACCTAGGTGTGAGACCTGCCCAATCCACCCACCAAGCACTTCCTATTCCATTCATGCCTCAGGCTTAGCCTACCCCATTAGAGGACGGGCCACCTGTGAAAGCAGTCGTGTCATATCCAGGCTCTGCTGCAACCATTGGACAGCTTTTTATATTGGTATGACTACTGACCAGTTGCCTGCCAGGATGAATGGTCACCACCAAAATATGGCAAATGGCAAAGTGGGCAACCTGTTGCATGCCATGCAGCTGAACATAACTTGATTACTGCTAGTGCACCCACCCATCTTTTATCCTTCTTTGCTGCTTTCCTTCTCTGTTCCCTGTTCCCCTTTGCCCCCCCCCTCCCCCCTCCCACCAGCCTCACAATGCTGCACCTGACAGCCTTGTCCTGCTACCATCTATTCCTTACACACCCCGCCAATCAGCACAGACTCCTCTCCCCCATCCATACACTGCTATCCCTCCCCATGTCCAGCCCACTACAGGTTGTATTTGTTCCATACAGTAGCTACATTCTGGCTGGAGTGGCCATAGATAGCAGCCATGTGCATGTGAGGTGTGCTTGCTTGTGTGAATATGTTTGTATTTTCTTTTCTGAAGAAGGCTGTGGCTAAAAGCTTAATGTGTAACAGTCTTTTTTGTGCCTGACTGCAACTCAGTGCATCAGTGAGTAGTAATTCATCCTTTTTTAATATTGTTCAAAGGAATAGTATGTTTTTAACAAACTGAACATATTGCAGATGCCACCTCAATAATCCTGGAGATCTGCTGTATTTACACGTCAATGCCATGTAATCCCAATGATAAAAAGATAGTTGCAAATAAAAATGCAATATACACTACTGTAATAAAGAACACAAACATAATTTCTGCACTGAATTTGCATCCTTACTTAGGTTCAGAATGTCTGATCTTTAAATATTGCTACTATAGGCCTCTCTTTTTATTTTTAAGTAAGGAAAATTCCAGTTATTAGAAAATTGTTTATCTTCTCCTCGTTGTACCTGTAGTTTCACAAAGTTATTATTGGTGAATATTTAAGACCATAAGGGCTGCCTTTTAAATTTTTTTGCATGACTCATTTTATTATTTCTCAAAATACTCACATGTAAAATTTAACAAGCAATCATTTTTCTTCACCAAGGGACCTCCTTTGTGTTTCCACTCATTTAGTAAAACCCATACAGTTGACTGCTGCTTGATTTCTGGCTTTTGCAAACACACTGCCTCACAAAAACAGTGAAACACCCGGAAGTGGAGGAGGAAAGGAAATGAAACTTCACATGTGGTGAGGGTATGTTATGTTATTTCATTGATTACAAAATTAAGTCAAATTTACAAATAACTTGGCAGTACGTAAAGCCATGTTATCCCCTTCTGAGGCGATCTGGCCCACAACTGTTATAACTGGTTTTGGATATCTGGATACTTGTGCTAAGATGGAGTAGATGTCTGAGCTCACCCTTATATATTCTATTGGGGATACATCTGGTGATCTTACTAGCCATGGTGGTACCTTGATATCATGCAAACGGCTTATAGAGACACATGCCATGTGTGTTGGTGAGTACTGTGAGTATTTGAAAAAAAAGAAAAGAAAAGAAAATGCATCACAGTACCATTGCATGAGGATCAAGGGTGTCTGTGACATAGTGTTGAACCATCAGAGTTCCCTCAGTGACTACCAACTGTGACCTAATGTGATACCTGGTGGCTCCCAATACCATGATATCAAGAGTGACACTCCTATGCCTCTCCACAACATTGTAGTCTCATAATGTTACAGGGAGCCTGTTACTTGTTCTCGGATGGCAGGTGAACATGCCAAGGGGCTGCAATGTGCTTAGTGCACAATAAGGCAGTCCTTCCTTGTGGTGTTCAGACAAGGTTGATTGGACCCTTGATGTTCCCATGAATCCAACATCAGGCCACTGTCACATCTTGGTGACCCACAAATCTGGACAATGCACAATTTGGCCAGATGGACAAATGGATATGCACAATAAGGCCCCGTTCAAATTTTGTCATGTCCTGATAACATTTTCTCATGGAAATAAGTGGTATCTATGAGTCCTTCACAATGATCAGTCAACGTATGACGCTATACACATCTATTACATACTCTGTCAGGCTTGATAATGGTATTAAACATGAACAATATTAACATGCACTCTGGCATCCATTCTACCTGTCACAGAATATTGGAACTCTAATCATTTACATACTTGTTGATGTGCACACGTGCAAAGTTACATTGACATCCAAACATGTCCCCTGGGTACTTCACTTTTTTGTCGGGTGGGTATATTCAATTTTTGTCTCCTGTTACTATGTTGTATACAGATTTTATATTTCCTTGGTCAGATGTTTTAAGCAATTCCTTACACCAACTGAGAGTAGTCTCATTTTGAGCTTCAGTCACATTGTGGGAAACAGAACTTTTTCATGGTTAAATGTTTTTGTTTCTGTGATACAGTAAGTCACATGCCTTCTGCTTAATCCTTTTGTGTGTGCACAGCTTAAATGTTTTTTGAAACAAAACCATTTTTAGCTGACCTTCTCATATTTTGTTACAATTTGATGAAATTCTGCAAACCAATAAAAAATAATTTTTTTCTGAATGAAGTGATCCAAGACTTTGTTGTTGAGTTGGACCTTTATAAAAATCATAATAAAAGAAAAAAGGAAGTCCAACAAAATCTTTCCCATGGAATTTATATTTTTTTCTCAACCTTATGTCTTCAGCATTCACTGTAAATAAACTACTTGGCTAATTGCTCAGCTGTCATTGTTTTGAAGACAACAGATGATAGATTTTAAAACAATAGTAAAACTTCTGCTCAGTAGTGCCTACCATCTAGTAGATGTTTTTAGAAACTTATAAGGCATTCCTCATATAGCAGGATAAGTAATAATTTTATAATATATTAATTTGTGTTCTTTGTCAGAAAACTTGTTCGCTTGTATTTTTTAACCTACATGTGCAATAATGAACTGAATAGTGTATCTCACATGAAATATCAATTAAAAAAACTACTGTACTGTCAAGTAACCTTTTTTTCATAAACTTTTTTTTTTCAGTGCTGGAGTTGGCCGAACAGGAACATTAATTGCACTCGATATTCTACTACAACATATACGAGAAAATAAAACTATTGATATATTTGGTGTTGTTTACAATCTCCGAAAGCAACGAACAAATATGGTGCAGTCAGAGGTAAAATAATTTCAATAATATTTTGTAAATATTGAAACAATATGAAACAAATTCAAATATGTAAATGGGAGTAGTTAGAATAACCATATTAATGTAGTGAGCTTAATCAGAATGACAGTGGAGATTTTGGTGTTACATATTAACCCTTTGAGTTCTAACAATATGAAAAAATTATACTTTCAAAATTTTTCACAAAATTAAACTTTATTAACATATTAAGCCATGAGTACAAGATGAAATTGGAAAAGTAAATACCAATAATGTTAAGGAGGTGGTTTCACTTTGGAATATAACTTTAAAATTGTCACAAAAATATCTTTCATTATCATAGTAAGCAACAAATATAAGAAAAAATTGACAAAAAGTAAACGATCAGTTATTCTAAGGATGTGTTTCACTTTGGAACCACTCACTTCCTGTGTTATATTTGAAAGAAAATTCGCTTTTTTCCTGGACACTATCTCACATCTCAAAACTTCCATGAACTCATATTTACAGTTCTAAATAACAAGCAAGAATGGGCTAAAATTTAATAAATTTTGTATCAAAACTACATACTGCCTCAGTGCTTAAATTTAGAAATCACGTACAAAAGATAAAAGTAGTAATTCAGACCCAAATCTACATCAAAATAACATTACATATACTTACTTTCCCTGTCACTGACCTCTGTGGCCACAAAAATTTAAAAAAAGGCCGCATACCATAATCTCCTACAATCACATAGCACAATCTCCATCGCCGACAGTGTGGCCAAGCGGTTCTAGGTGCTGCAGCCTGGGACCGTGCGACCGCTACGGTCGCAGGTTCGAATCCTGCCTTGGGCATGGATGTGTGTGATGTCCTTAGGTTAGTTAGGTTTAAGTAGTTCTGAGTTCTAGGAGACTGATGGCCTCAGATGTTAAGTCCCATAGTGCTCAAAGCCATTTGAACAATCTCCATCCCATGCCACCAGTTGCGTTGAATGCTCTAAGTGACTGCTATAGTTCACTACATTTGTAGAAGTACCTCAGTGTACCACTATACACTGATCAGCCAGAACATTATGACCACTGACCTACTATCTATATAAAACTGTCCAGGCGATAGCAGTGTGTAACTTGATGAGGAATGACTGCTAGTCAGACACAAGCACGACTTGTTGGGTGTTTCAGGGCCACAGTTCTAACTATTCTAAGTGTCTGCAGCATGTGGTGAAATCAAGGTGAAACCACATCCAGACAACAGGGGGTTGGGTGACCACCCGTCATTACAGCTGTCAGATGTCGTAGGCAGGGCAGACTGGTAAAACAGGACAGGCAGTGAACTGTGGCAGAACTAACATCAGACTTTAATGCTGAGCTGAGTACAAATGTGTCTGAACACACAGTACACAGAACTCTCCTAACAGTGGGCCTCTGCAGCCAACGCCCCATGTGAGTGCCCATGTTATGACTGAAATGGGCACATGATCATTGGGTTGGATATTGGCACAGTGGCAGAGCATTTCATAGTCTGATGAATTCCAATACCTCATTCATCAAGCAAATGGGAGGGCACGAATTGTTGTCTACCAGGGGGACATGTCCTTGACACTTCTACTGTGGGATAGAGACAAGCTGGTGGCATGTCCATTATGCTCTGGGGAAAATTTGTGTGGGCATCCATGGGTCCAGTGGAGCTTTTGCAAGGCACTGTGATGGCCAAAGAGTATCGTACACTGGTTGCAGACCACATACATCTCTTCATGATGTTCATTTTTCCTTATGGCAGTGACATTTTTCAGGAAGGTAATTTCCATGTTGTGAACCCAGGAGCATGATGGACTGGTTTGAAGAGCACTGTGGTGAGTTCCGATTGATGTGCTGGCAACTCAATTTGCCAGATCTTAATCTGATTGAACACATCTGGCATGTGATTGAATGTGGTTTCGGAGCTTATTGTCACCCTCCTTGGATTTTACAGGAATTAGATGATTTGTATGTGCAGATATGGTGGCCTCCTAAGACCTCATTGCTTCCGTGCCATGATGCATTACTGTTTTCATCTGCACCAAAGGTGGCTATTAGATAGGTGGTCACAATGTTCTGGCTGATGGGTGTATGTCTCTGTCTTACAATAGAGTTAGTGGTTTCATGATAAAGGCACTGGTGCTTACAAAAATTAATAAAATTGTGCCTTCAGACAGAAATCACAGGTAACCAAAGCGTTAAACTTAAGGAATGTGCTTCACTAATTGTAACATAAAGAGAATAAGAAACAAATGTCATACTGTGTAAACATAACAAATTGAGTTTAAGCACATATGTCACCAGACTCACAAGTGCATATTAAGTAGTAGAGTGGACAAAATGTAAAACTACAATGGATGAAAAAAATTAAATTTCAAGAGAAGTTAGTATAACATCCACTAGGATAGTTCAGTATGTTAAGTACACCATGTTACAAGTTTATAAAACAATCATCCCCAAAGCTAATGCTACTGTTGACAGCATTCTCTTGGTACTACAGTCATGAATTTCTTACCAAATACATTTGAACAAACAATTGTTTTTACTTTGAATGCCAAATATGCAAAACTGTCGTGGGAGATAAAAGACACCCTTCTACTTCAATCAAAACTATTCCTATCCACCCAGCTCATATAACATTCAGATTCATTGAAGATATCTCCACAATATTTATAAATGGTGTAGAAAGTTAATGGGCCATTAGGATAAAAGGGTGGAGTGACTGACTGAGTTGGTGTTTCACATTTTGCAAAATCACATAAATTGAAAATTTTAATAAAATTTAACATGGCCATAATCCAACAAAATAAAATTCAATTTGACATGCACTGACAGTCCACTATAAGGAAACATTAACTTAATAAACAGTCAGTGTTCCAATCACAGCAGTGATTATTTAAGAAACATTAATCATGCAGTTATTTCCATTTGTTGATAACTAACACTTGGTTAAGAAAACATTAATCTTTAATTATTCAACAGCTTAGGAAGTAACATTCCATTAAAACATCATTGTACAATATACCTTTCCATTACTCAAACAGGTTTGCAGCAGCACTTAATTAGAAAACAGTTATGTTTTTAGTTATTTAAAATAGACTGGCACATAACACTTGATTAAAAACAACAGCCAAAATATCCTACAGTCATTCCGGCAACACTTACTTGAGGGACAGTTATGCTTTAGTTCTTTGAAATAGAGTAACAAGTAAAACTTAACTGAAATGTATCAACCAGTATATCCTTTAGTTGTTCCAACAGGTTTGCCAGCACTCAAGTGAGGAAACAGTAAACTTTAGTTATTTAAAATAGACTGGCAAATAACACTTAACTGGAAAACGTTAACTTAAAAAATCAGTGTATATTCAAAGTACAATTATGATCAATGAGAAAAAGCTCCATATATTATTATGATAAAAGGAAAAAATGTAGGGAATGATACTGCTTCGTGGCTATTAAGTTACTCACAAAAAGTACCTTACCAAAGTGTCCAACTAACATGTGCAAAATGCTGTTCTAAGAGGTACAGTACAATTAGGTTAATGTAAGAATATAAACAACATTAGCTTCACTTGTTCACTGTGCACTGTGCTGGCAGATCCCTCTTTACCACATGTGGCAGGCATTTAGCACATCAATTTATTCATATAATATGTGTACAATGGAATCAAACCTGCAAAATGAGCTATAATTAATAACTGACAATCATTTTTTCTTACTGTCAAGGCTGTTCATTACTTCCCTGTTCACTACAGATGTGGCCCAGTGATACACAAGCAAGTAACTGAGTGTCAATAACATGACCCCAACTTGAATTCAGAAAACAGCATGTAGAAACACTCCATATGCTTCAAACGCAAGAACACAGTTTGCCAGTGGACTCATACAGCTAGCTGACTTCTGCAACAGAACCCAGCAAATACACCAGTACCTGTTAACAAGAAGACCTTCAGCAGCCCAGGCTGGCTATGTATATCAGATATGCACACTCTTCTATACCACAGGCGCTGATACTAGATATACAGTTCGCCACTGCCCAAACTTCTAACAACCCACCAGACCAGCTGCCACCAGCATGTTCAAGAGGCAAAAGGCACAAAAGTCCACTGTCCAATGATGGCCCACTCATCCTCATTCCGTACTCTCTCCACGTCCTCCTTACTGCCCTACAGATAAACAGCCTGAGTGCCAATGGTTTGGTTCACACCAGCCGGCAGAAGTATTACCAACTTAGGTTACTAGTTGGAACAGTGCCAGCTATTGCACAATGGCAGGAACACCTTGGCAATTTTTTTCTGGAATGTCGAAACCTAATCCAAAATTCATCTGCTACTTCAGATCTCAACAATATGCATTTGTACTGACTTTGAGCTTTCTGGTGGCTCCAAAAAGAGCTGTTTCCATATAAGACATACTAATCACCAATAGTTTTTAACAATTGCCATCCCTTTCACTTAAAAAAATTAAAAAAAGGTGCACTCCTAAAGACTTAGCATGCATCCATGGGTATCAAATTTGCAGTGAGAGGCAGGAGGTGTTATTCAAATATGCTAATAAAATTGCCTTTATGCAGAGAATTAGTAGATAATATGTTGCTGGATATTTTATTTTTGTATGTAAGCTTATTATGGCTTTGTTGCCTCCATCATTACCTGCCCTGACACTGTAGGTGGACATATATCAACTTTGGGTAAACTATTACTGCTGTCCATAGTTGTTGACTGTAGTATTTTTTCAGTAACATTTTAAAGTTGTTTGATGATTTAATGTTGCATGTATATTATAATATGCTTTTTATTCTATCTTTAAGTAACCAACTAGCTGTCAATCTTGAATTCCTACAACTGTCAAATTAATAAAAAATCATATTATAATAGATATGCAACATCAAATAACTTAACAACTTCAAAACATTACTGAAAACAATTACTCCAACAACAATATAATGAAAAGGATAGTTGCTACTCATGATACAGCAGAAATGCTGAATATAGAAAGACATAACAAAAAGACTGTCAGAAAGTTAGGTTTTGGCCAACAAGGCCTTTATCAAAATTACACAACATACACACACGCACTCACGCAAATGCAACTCACACACACATGACCACAGTCTCTGGCAGTTTAATTGCAAATAACTGTTATCAGCTGTGTTAGGCATAGGTATGCTGTCTTTTAGTAACATATAAAAAGTTGTCCCAGACTGGGGCTCAAACTCGGATTTCCCACTTAACATGAGCAGTCATCTTAACCACTTAGGCTGTCCATGCTTGCCTCCCTGACTGACCCAAGCTCTCATATATCACACAGTCTACACCCTTTTACCATGAATGTAAGGGACTATGGTACAGACTGTGTGACATATGGAAGTTTCAGATGGTCCTAAGTGGTTGAATAGACCGCTCACAACAAGTGGGAAATATGGATTTGAGTCCTGGTCTCACACATATTTTCATATGTCACTAATCGGTAGTGTATCTATGCCTAACACAGCTGATGCCAAGGTAATAGCAGTTAGCAAATTAATTTTGAATTAATTTCAGATGGCTGTCAATCACAATTAATGTCTGTTCATCCAGACACAAAGGCAAATATTACACACCAAGACAGGCACAAGACAATAATATCATAGTCTCATTCTCACTGAGCAGGAATACAGAGTGAAGCTGTGAGCATTAAGTAATGAATGTAGGGCACTGTGTATAGGATGTAGACTGTGTGACATATTGAAGTTTGGGTTGGTCCAGGAGGTATTCATAGATACTCTAAGTGGTTGAGGTAACTGTCGATGAGTAGCAGGAAATCTGGTTTTAAGTCCTGGATCTGGTTTTAAGTCCTGGTCCAGTACAAATTTTTATATTTCAGTAGTAAGTAGTATAAAACAATGGTCCAGGATGGAATATTACAATATTGTAATAGGTAGTATATCTGTGTATAACACGGCTGATGCCAAGATATTTGCAGTCAGTGAATTTAACACATACAACATTTTGGAAAAGCAAACAACCTTAGGTATCATTACAGTTTACAAAAAAATAAAACCTGTACTTAATCATCATCATGACATGATGCTCAGCAGAAAACAGATATATTTTTCGTAATTAGTTTAGTAAAACATAGTGTATTTTTATTATTTTTACAATATGTACAGGGAGATCATAATTAAAATTCCAGCTTTTTTTGTTTTTAAAGAAAAAGAAAAGAAAAAGAACTGCACTGAGAAAGATGTCCAATTTGAATGAAATACAATCTAAGATGTGGGGGGAGGGGGGAATTGATGGTGCTTTAAGCATTATAACTCATAATGTAAATGGGATTGTCTACAAATGACAGATGAATCACAATATGATGAGAGCTACGGTGTGACTTGCACATTACACCAACCATACTGTGTAATGAGCATGACCACATATGTTTGAAATTCAACAATTGTGACACTGTTCATTAGGTAGGCCCATCTACCATGGCAAGGTCACTCCACATTGGATGGGAAAAATCAGTTTTTAATGGTCATGAGGCCAAAACATGCATAAAAAGCAACAATGAGATTGAATTTTAATTGTTGTGAGACTTGTGCAAGACATGTTCAGTATGATGTCAACCATTTCCTGCCACAAGCTGACATCAAAAAACAACATGTTTCACAATACGTCAGAGTGTTTCAGGGATAACATTCAGAATGTGTTGCACAATGCATGTTTTTAATTCAGTTACATCTGTAATTGGAGAACACAGCATTTTTTAGGTAAGCCCACAGCCAGAAGTCACCACTGAATTATTGAATTATGGTTTATTAGTCTGATAAAGTACATAATCTAGATCATTTGATTCAGGTACAGGAGACACATCAAAACTGTGGTAAAATTTCACCATAAACATAAAACAGCTGATGTTAACAAATAGCATCATAATAACATACAATTTTGTTATATTTACAGACAATGAAATCTAGCACTTAATTACCCTTGCTCAAATTATCATTTCATCCTCTATGAATCTTCTATTGATTTGTAGTGTTTCTACCACAGAATATGCTGTCGTCTTGTTTTTAAAATTTCTTGCTTCATATTAAATATGTTTTTGCCATTAACTCGTTATATATTGTCATCCCTATACACTGCAGAGTCTGTACATACAACTTCAACTGGAGTGTGGGTAGCATAAAATTATTTTTATTTCTTGTGTTATATGTGTGGTTAAAATGATTCTCCTCAAATAATTTTTGCCTTCTGTGTAGGAAGATTACAATTTCATAAATATATATGAAAGGAACAGCTAGGATTTGGAGTTTCTGAAATAATGGGCAACAAGACTCTGCTGTTCAGTGCACATGTATCTGACAATTTTATTTCGCAGTTTCAGTATTCGAGATAGACTACTTGAACTTCCACAGAAAATTATACCATATCTAATAACAGATTCAAAATAATTATGGTAAGCAATTTTTTGTGTAATCAGGTCAGTAGAATTTGCTAGTGTTAGCATTGCAAATGCAGAGATCACTTGATATGGACAACGAAGCTGTAGGGAAATTATGGTTGATAATTCCAGCATTTCTAAAATGCCTGTGCAGCAGCTGCTTCATGGATTTTGCAGTGTGTGAAGGAACATTGAAATCTACCCACACATCCATGTTGTTGAATGGCTGATAGACATTGGTGCACAACATCTCTGATAACATTTACCAGTGGTGGTACAGGTAACAAAACCCCCAGGGCCCATCTCCTAGAAAAAATATGGCCCTACAATAAACAATGCTGTCAGTCTGTTGAAGGGCTGAAAGACATTGGTGCACAAAAGACACTCACAACATTTACCAGTGGTGGTACAGGTAACAAAACCCCCAGGGCCCATCTCCTAGAAAAAATACAGCCCTACAGTAAACAGTGCTGTCAACCTGCACTGTACAGATACCTTAGCAGAATGAAGTGGTATCAGTTGATGTGTGAGTAGATATTCCATTGACCATAATCTGCAATTCTGTGTATTGACATGTCCTTGGAAATGGAATTGGGCTTTGTCTGTACACAGAATGTTCTGTGTCCATTTATTGTCCACTTCGATATGAGCAGAAAACTATAGATCAAAGGTTTGTCTTACTGGCAGATCAGCATGAAACAACTCCTGAATGTAGGGTAATTTTGTATGGATACAAGTGCAGGATGTTTTGTAGAATTTTATGCACCATGCTTACAGGCATATCCAAAGTTCAGGCAATTCGTCATGCACCGCCCATCTGCACACTGCTGCTTGAACTCTCCTGCAACACTGTGGCCACATCTTTTATTGATGTCAGATCAATTGTTTTCCTCCTGCTAGCACAATGCATTCCAAAAGAACCTGTTGTTTTGAATTTTGTAATTATTTTCTCCAGACTCTTGGCAGACATTGGACCAATGTCTTTTTTCATACCCTTGAGTGTCCAGAACCTCTGCAGAGCTAGTAGCACACAGTTACCAAATGAGGAATAGCCATGTACCCTGCATCTTTTACTTTGCATATTCTGGCACTTAAAGCTCCATCTAGTGGTAAAATTTTAGTTAAATTCTTTTTGTTTCCATAACATCCGATAATATTCTACTCAAATTTGACATCATTCTGAGCAGTGGTTCTTTTTTTATAGAATTTTGAAACTGGAACTTTAATTACAATCACCCTTTACATTTTCATTGGCCAATGGCCTTGCCACATTGGTAACACCAGTTCCCATCAGATCCCTGAAGTTAGCACTGTTGAGCTCCACTGGTCCCGGATTGGTGACCGTCCAGGTGTACCGAGTGATACTGGGAAGAGGGATGCACTCAGTGCTTGTAAGCCCAATCGAGAATCTACTTAATTTAGAAGTAGAGGCTCCAGTCATGAAAGCTTACAATGGCCAGGAGAGCAGTGCACTGATCATATGCCACTCTATATCTGCATCCAGTGATGCCTATTATCTGAGGATGATACAGCAGTAAGTAGGTACTGTTGGGCCTTCTGTTTGGATGGAGCTTACAGTGCATATTTTTATTAGAATTAAACTGATATTCCATTTGCCTACAATTGTGACCATTCCATTCATCAACCCTAATTATTTGCTAAAATACACTACCTCACTTGTTTATTGTTTTCTCTTTGATTCACTATAGGATGCCAACATTTCTTACTCTATCATTCTGTCAGACCTTAATGCCTTGAAAGATATTTTCAACAGTCTCTAGTAACAAAACATTTTAAAGGCTTCTAATTGTTTCACTTCTGTCTTTCTGTTTGCTACAATTTGGAACCATGCAGAGCTCTATTACATACATAACCTTCTGTGAATCTTAAAGAGTCTCTTGTCTCAGTAGAAATGTTTACCCCATTAATGTGTCCTCCTGCTGGGCACACCATTACTGCAAATTTTCTTTTCATGTATGTGCATATTTTAGCCATCAGGTTGCAATCAGTCCATTTCAGTAAGCACCCAATGTAGTTCGTGTTCACTATTGGTGATCACTACTATATCACCAACAGACCTTGTCTGCCTGTGACAAACAACTCTCACACTGAGATAGTCCTTTACCCTCTCATGTTCTCTTCAATACACAAATTAAATATCTTTGTTGACTATGAGCAACTAGGGCCTTGCATCTTTACTGATTTTAGCTTCTTGTACCATAGTGTCAGTTGTTACTACTATAGTTTACCTTGCATTAAGAGAATGGATTACCCTTTTATCCTTCAGTTGATAATTTGCTGCCTAAGAATTGAATACATGTTATTATATTTCACATGATCAAAAGCCTTACTTTCTTGAGAAGGGTGAAAATTATATTCTTTTAAAAATCTTATGGAACTTCACCAGTTACATAAATTTAATTCATGAGCTTGTGCAGTTCTTTCACTGATTTCTTGACTGATATGTGCTATTATTGCACTAATATTTCATCAACACTTCAATATTCATTCTTTCTGAGTTCCTCCATAGCTTTTTGAAATTCACAAATAAGTACTGAATATCTCCTGTCATCTTCTTGCAACATGTCATTATTTTCAATCAGCTTAATTTCTTCTGGACAGCTATAGAGTTTCTCCATGTATTGTTTTCACTTTCTCATTTTATTTTCTGCTGCTGTTAACCAATTGTCTTTTAATCTCTAATCATTGTACTTCTTGTTCTGTGCTCCCTAAGATGGTTGTTTATTAGTCTGGGTCCAGCATAAGTGTTACCCTGTTCCTATCTTGTATCTACCTCATGACATCTTTCCTCCATCTGTTCTTCTTTAAATTTTTCTACATTTTCAGATGATTTCATGTCTGCTGTTCACTTAAAATGTCTTTAAATTTTTGTAATTCCTTATGGATTTCATCTATAGCTGTCTCTTTCCTGTCATTATCAATTCTTGTAATTTTATCCTGCTGTATTTACTTCACCCTTTGAAAGCCATTCCATTGGTTTTCCATGCCAGTAACTCTTTCAAGTGTCATTATTTCTTTTATCACATGTCTTTTTAGGGCGCTTCAGCTTTTAGTAACTTCAGCTCATCTAGATCCCAATGTTTCACCTGCTTTCACTTTAAGTTCTTGAATTTCATCTGGCATTTCATTACTAGTAGTCTATGGTCATTATCCAGTGTCAGCACCTGAATAACTCTTGCAGTCTCTAATCATATGTATAGCTGACATCTTCCACATATACTTTCTTCTCCAAGGATGCTCAAAAAATAGGTACACTAGAACTAATTCATGCTTGGAATAGAATTCTATTAATCTTCTTCACTCTCATTTTGCTTGATGAGACCCAATTGTTTCTGGATCTATGGAGATATCCACTAAGGAGACAGGTAGTCACAGTAACACAAGTTTATTTCTCTAAAGCAGTGTTAACAAAATCCAACCCCAAGGCACTGAAGTGGTTAAGGCCAATAAAATCTGAAGCTCAAGGGCAGCTATCACAAAGATCCTGGCAGTAAGGACTGGTGACCCATACTTGATCTGTGCTGCAAAGGTGCCTGTGACGTCTATGAGATCATTGCTGAAGCTGCAGAGGAATGCATCAAATAGTTGTATTGGACATACTCCCACCTGTTGATATGTGAGCCAATCAATAATATAGGTGGAAGAGACTGTATCAGTTTGCAAATCAACAGGAAACCTGTCAACTGTAAATATGATTGACATCAACTTCTTGTAATACAGAAGCACTGATTGGACAGACACACATTGGGAGGAACTGTTTCCTCAGCTGCAACACCAGAGTCCGGAGAGTCATATACATCCAACTGATGACCATGACCAATGAGGAATTACTGACCTCTGCGGGCCTATTTCTAGTACGTGACACTCTGGATGCAGGGAAAGGTGCAGTACAACAGTGACCTCCACTGTCGCCATGCACACCATCTGGTGGCCTGGCCGGAAAGCTGTTATTACCACCTGCTGGTCTGACCATGGAGTTCCAGAGTTCAAAGTTCCCATGGGATCTGTTTCATAGGGGTAAAGCTTGTGAAAACCCAAATTACTTAGAGGTTGTTCAGGGTGCATTGGTGCCTAATGTCCAGGGAGCCAGAGTAGTTTCATTATTTTCTTTGTGATTAAATTCTAACCCCCTTTGAAATATTGTGTTTCCCCCCCCCCCCCCCCCCCCCCCCCGAACCATGGACCTTGCCGTTGGTGGGGAGGCTTGCTTGCCTCAGCAATACAGATAGCCGTACAGTAGGTTCAACCACAACGGAGGGGTATCTGTTGAGAGGCCAGAAGAGCTTGTGGTTCCTGAAGAGGGGCAGCAGCCTTTTCAGTAGTTGCAAGGGCAACAGTCTGGATGATTGACTGATGTGGCCTTGTAACAATAACCAAAACGGCCTTGCTGTGCTGGTACAGTGAACGGCTGAAAGCAAGGGGAAACTACAGCCGTAATTTTTCCCGAGGGCATGCAGCTTTACTGTATGATTAAATGAAGATGGCGTCCTCTTGGGTAAAATATTCCGGAGGTAAAATAGTCCCCCATTCGGATCTCCGGGCGGGGACTACTCAAGAGGATGTCGTTATCAGGAGAAAGAAAACTGGCGTTCTATGGATCGGAGCGTGGAATGTCAGATCCGTTAATCGGGCAGGTAGGTTAGAAAATTTAAAAAGGGAAATGGATAGGTTGAAGTTAGATATAGTGGGAATTAGTGAAGTTCGGTGGCAGGAGGAACAAGACTTCTGGTCAGGTGACTACAGGGTTATAAACACAAAATCAAATAGGGGTAATGCAGTAGTAGGTTTAATAATGAATAGGAAAATAGGAATGCGGGTAAGCATAGTGAACGCATTATTGTGGCCAAGATAGATAAGAAGCCCACACCTACTACAGTATTACAAATTTATATGCCAACTAGCTCTGCAGATGACGAAGAAATTGAAGAAATGTATGATGAAATAAAAGAAATTATTCAGATAGTGAAGGGAGACGAAAATTTAATAGTCATGGGTGACTGGAATTCGAGTGTAGGAAAAGGGAGAGAAGGAAACATAGTAGGTCAATATGGATTTTGGCTAAGAAATGAAAGAGGAAGCCGCCTGGTAGAATTCTGCGCAGAGCACAACATAATCATAGCTAACACTTGGTTTAAGAATCATGAAAGAAGGTTGTACACATGGAAGAACCCTGGAGATACTAAAAGGTATCAGATAGATTATATAATGGTAAGACAGAGATTTAGGAACCAGGTTTTAAATTGTAAGACATTTCCAGGGGCAGATGTGGACTCTGACCACAATCTATTGGTTCTGACCTGTAGATTAAAACTGAAGAAACTGCAAAAAGGCGGGAATTTAAGGAGATGTGACCTGGATAAACTGAAAGAACCAGAGGTTGTACAGAGTTTCAGGGAGAGCATAAGGGAACAATTGACAGGAATGGGGGAAAGAACTACAGTAGAAGAAGAATGGGTAGCTTTGAGGGATGAAGTAGAGAAGGCAGCAGAGGATCAAGTAGGTAAAAAGACGAAGGCTAGTAGAAATCCTTGGGTCACAGAAGAAATATTGAATTTAATTGATGAAAGAAGAAAATATAAAAATGCAGTAAATGAAGCAGGCAAGAAGGAATACAAACGTCTCAAAAATGAGATCGACAGGAAGTGCAAAATGGCTAAGCAGGGATGGCTAGAGGACAAATGTAAGGATGTAGAGGACTATCTCACTAGGGGTAAGATAGATACTGCCTACAGGAAAATTAAAGAGACCTTTGGAGATAAGAGAACCACTTGTATGTAGTTCAGGTGGAAACCCAGTTCTAAGCAAAGAAGGGAAAGCAGAAAGGTGGAAGGAGTATATAGAGGGTCTATACAAGGGCGATGTACTTGAGGACAATATTATGGAAATGGAAGAGGATGTAGATGAAGATGAAATGGGAGATACGATACTGCGTGAAGAGTTTGACAGAGCACTGAAAGACCTGAGTCGAAACAAGGCCCCCGAAGTAGACAACATTCCATTGGAACTACTGACGGCCTTGGGAGAGCCAGTCCTGACAAAACTCTACCATCTGGTGAGCAAGTTGTATGAAACAGGCGAAATACCCTCAGACTTCAAGAAGAATGTAATAATTCCAATCCCAAAGAAAGCAGCTGTTGACAGATGTGAAAATTACCGAACTATCAGTTTAATAAGTCACAGCTGCAAAATACTAATACGAATTCTTTACAGACAAATGGAAAAACTAGTAGAAGCCAACCTCGGGGAAGATCAGTTTGGATTCCGTAGAAACACTGGAACACGTGAGGCAATATTGACCTTACGACTTATCTTAGAAGAAAGATTAAGGAAAGGAAAACCTACGTTTCTAGCATTTGTAGACTTAGAGAAAGCTTTTGACAATGTTGACTGGAATACTCTCTTTCAAATTCTAAAGGTGGCAGGGGTAAAATACAGGGAGCGAAAGGCTATTTACAATTTGTACAGAAACCAGATGGCAGTTATAAGAGTCGAGGGACATGAAAGGGAAGCAGTGGTTGGGAAGGGAGTAAGACAGGGTTGTAGCCTCTCCCCGATGTTGTTCAATCTGTATATTGAGCAAGCAGTAAAGGAAACAAAAGAAAAATTCAGAGTAGGTATTAAAATCCATGGAGAAGAAATAAAAACTTTGAGGTTCGCCGATGACATTGTAATTCTGTCAGAGACAGCAAAGGACTTGGAAGAGCAGTTGAATGGAATGGACAGTGTCTTGAAAGGAGGATATAAGATGAACATCAACAAAAGCAAAACAAGGATAATGGAATGTAATCTAATTAAGTCGGGTGATGCTGAGGGAATTAGATTAGGAAATGAGACACTTAAAGTAGTAAAGGAGTTTTGCTATTTGGGGAGCTAAATAACTGATGATGGTCGAAGTAGAGAGGATATAAAATGTAGACTGGCAATGGCAAGGAAAGCGTTTCTGAAGAAGAGAAATTTGTTAACATCGAGTATAGATTTAAGTGTCAGGAAGTCATTTCTGAAAGTATTTGTATGGAGTGTAGCCATGTATGGAAGTGAAACATGGACGATAAATAGTTTGGACAAGAAGAGAATAGAAGCTTTTGAATTGTGGTGCTACAGAAGAATGCTGAAGATTAGATGGGTAGATCACATAGCTAATGAGGAAGTATTGAATAGGATTTGGGAGAAGAGAAGTTTGTGGCACAACTTGACCAGAAGATGGGATCGGTTGGTAGGACATGTTCTGAGGCATCAAGGGATCACCAATTTAGTATTGGAGGGCAGCGTGGAGGGTAAAAATCGTAGAGGGAGACCAAGAGATGAATACACTAAGCAGATTCAGAAGGATGTAGGTTGCAGTAGGTACTGGGAGATGAAAAAGCTTGCACAGGATAGAGCAGCATGGAGAGCTGCATCAAACCAGTCTCAGGACTGAAGACCACAACAACAACATTGAAATATTGTTATCACACACTACTTCAGTTTCATTGTTATCTACATCTATGATTATCACTAAGGACTGTTGGATTTACACTGAATTTCACTATCAATGTACTATCTATAACGAAGACATCATTCCTGGAGGGATTGTTGCATAAATTGTTCTCCATACACCTGTCACATTCATTCTCAATGGAAATATGAGCTTTCATGAATGGCCACCACTTTCTTCATCAAGAAAGTGAATTGCTGTCAAAGAAGTAATGGAATCACACAGATTTAATACATGTAGTACTGTGACCAGAGATTACTTTGGTATCAACAATGGAATGTCACTTACATTGTCTTTGTCCTCACGACCATGTTGTGATGGAAACAACGCCTCATATATTTGTGATTTTGTATGTGGTACCTATTACTTGAAGCATTCAGAAGACTCAAGGTTAAATTTTCAGAAAGTTTCACCAATGTCTTAGAACTTTCAGAATGTCCATTGGTGTTATATGACTACAGTGAATCCTGCAATAACACTCTGATACTACTATGAAAAGATAATGCATATTTACATTTAACTGTGTGTATGGACAGATTGGGCATCTGAAGTCTTTCAAATCAAATTGAAAAAGGGGATAGTAGGTCCACAACCTATTATATTGAGATAGGGAACCAATGGTCAGAAATGCATATTTACTATGTTATGGATGTACACAGCTTACACCACATATTGACAATACAGCTCATAGTGATTGTTCAAAATAATGACTGCCAGTCTGAGTGCATGAATTGGTAGGGGGCAGGCAGTTCTGCTGCACTCTCACAAATATTCCACGTGCCTGTTGTACACCGGAATGGCAGCAGGTGATGAACAGACCACCAAACAGGCATACTGTACGTAACTGGGCCCATAGCAGGCGTGATATGTGGTGACTGTATGAATCACACTAATGTCATTTACACACCACTATCCCTGGTGTCAATTGTTCATTGCATCACACAGCTTATGATGTGACTATGGTGAGGTGTGTTTCTGTGTATAGTGCGTGATGCATAGTCAAAGATAAAACATTACTCATCACAAGAGTTGGTATACATGGATTTAATGTATGATGCAGCAGGATGTAGTGCATGTAAAGCAATAAGAATGTACAGAGAACACTTTCCCAACAGGCATCATCCTAATTAGAAGAAATTTATCTCCATACATACAAACTTATGAGAGATGCGATCATTCATACCACAGAGAGCCAGCCAAGGTTCCCACCAAAGACATGTTGAAACACCAGACTTTGAGGACATGGTGTTGGATTGTGCAGGTGATCATCCAGCAATACCCATCAACTTGCCTGTGAAATGCACACTTTGAAGGATACAGTGTGCAGAATACTAGTGGAACAGGTATTATGCCCTGTCATAAAGAATGTGTGGAAGCACTGGGACCAATGGATTTTGAGCCCTGTGTTCACTTTTGTCGATGGATTGTCCATCACATTGCTGTAGAGCTGAAATTTGTAGAGTTTGTATTGCCAAACTTTGTACAGTTTGTATTGCTCATGGATGAAGCTTCATTCTTCCGCGATAGTGTTTTCAACAGCTGTAACAGCCATGCCTGGAGTGAAGACAGTCCCCACTCAACCCACATCGGTGGCCACCTACAAAAATTCTCTTTCAATGTATGCCCAGGCATTGTGCAAGATCATCTAATATGACCATATTTGCTGTCTCCTCTTTTGACTGGTCAACATTAGCTGGTTTTCCTGTGAGATGTGCTGCCACAGTTCTTGGAAACTGTACCCCTCGTTGTCTGGGAAAAGATATGGTTTCATCGTGATAGTGCACTATCCGACTTAGAGGTTAATGTCCATGAGCACCTGAATAACACCTACCCCCTTCATTGGATGGGAAGGGGAAGTCCTGTCCAATTGTCAGTGCGACTGCTGGATCTCACACCTCTAGATTTTTTCCTCTGTGGTTCCATCGAGATGTTGGTGTATGAAACCCCCACAGAAACAGATGAAGTTCTGCTTGCTAGGGCACAAGCTGCCAGTCTTCTGGTACAACAGACACCGGGGGACTTGGAGACAGTGTGGCAGAACTTCATGTCCTGTTGCCATGCATGCATATGTGAATCACAGTCATCATTTTGAACAATTACTATGAGCTATGTTGTTGTTATTGCTGATATGTCAAAACTCAATAAATTTCCATTTTCAACAATTGGTTCCCTATCTCAATATAAACAGCCGTGGACTCACTATCACCTATTTCAATTTGATCCAGTAGGTTTGAGACAGCCTGTATTCACAAATCATCTAATGGACAGGGTACATAGCAATCTGTGCCTGTTTGCCAATGACGCTGTGGTGGACGGGAAGGTGTCATCTATGAGTGATGCACTAGGATACAAGATGACTTAGACAAAATTTCTGGTTGGTGTGATGAATAGCAACTTACTCTAAATGTAGAAAAATGTAAGTTAATACAGATGAATAGGAAAAACAATCCTGTAATGTTTGAATACAGTATTAGTAGTGTGTTGCTTGACATAGTCATGTCAATTATTTTTTGTCAATTAAATGTCAAGGCATAACTTTGCAAAGTGATATGAAATGGAACAAGCGTGTAAGAATGGTAGTAGGGAAGGTGAAGGGTTGACTTCAGTTTATTGGGAGAATTTTAGGGACGTACAGCTCATCTGTAAAGGAAACCATGTATAAAATGCTAGAATGACCCATTATTAAGTACTGCTTGGGTGTTTGGGATCCCTTCTAGATCAGGTTAAAGGAAGACATTGAAGTAATTTGAAGGCAAGCTACTATATTTGTTACCGGTAGGTTTGATCAACATGCAAGTGTTATGGAGATGTTTCATGAATTCAAGTAGGAATCCCTGCAGGGGAGATGACATTATTTTTATGGAACACTATTGAGAAAATCTAGAGAACTGACATCTGAACCTGACTCCAGAATGATTCTGCTGCTGCCAACTTAAATTTCACAGAAGGGCCACAAAAATGAAGAAGTTAGACCTCATTTGTTAGTGGAACAGGAAAGGAAATGATTAGTAGTGGTACAAGGTACCCTCCATCATGCACCATACTGTGGTTTATGGAGTATGTATGTAGATGTAGACTGACAAATCTTTACTGTTTTCCATGATGCCATTTCACTGTGATGAGCTAATTTACTAACTACAGGTAGCTGTGCAGCATAATCGGAGTGGCCATTCACTACCTGATAAACATTTATATCATTGAGTAAATATTCACTAAAAAATATCTTGTCTGTTAATGTACTGCTTGCCTGTGAAATTGTGTGCCATACTAACATTGTGACTCAGGTTATAAGTCAACAGAACGAAAAACCAGTCCAAGTGGCAAAAACTTTATTTTTCTTTCAATGACTAGTTTCAGGCAGAGACCCATTTTCAAATCGACATAACACTGTCAAAAATGGCATTTCTGAAGACATTAACAAACTGTGTAACTTACATTCACAGTGCATACAAATAACTAACAAGTTATAAGTGTTAATAATATATACAAATAATTTCTTTCATGTGAATTTTTTGGTAAATTGATACTAAATTCTCAATGGATTCTCATTTAATTTCTTTTGTCCACTAGGTGGTGGCATGATAATGACTCAATTTTCTTCTTTATTTTTAAACATAATTATAAATGACTTTTCTGGTAGCAACATTTCACAATCATATGTTCTAATTGTTGGTCTAAGTAGAAACTAATAGTTTCAATAGATTTGAAATCCATGTTAGTTTTAATACATATTACAATTTGTTCCATGTTTCCATACAGAAGTAGGCTGATAGTTTATGGTACATTGTGATTAAAATACAGATTATTCTGTTTACACAGTGCTCCTATAGACATAGACTGGTATATTTTGTGGTATATTTTGTGATCTGTCAAAGGCATTTGACTGTGCAAATCACAATATCCTTTTAAGTAAACTAGAATATTATAGTATAACAGGAAATGCTGCAAAATGGTTCAAATCTTATATCTCTGGCAGGAAACAAAGGGTGTTATTAGGAAAGAGACATGTATCAAGCTATCAGGCCTCATCCAACTGGGAACTAATTACATGTGGGGTCCCACAAGGTTCCATTTTGGGGCCCTTACTTTTTCTTGTGTATATCAATGACCTTTCATCAGTAACATTACCAGATGCCAAGTTTGTTTTGTTTGCCGATGATACAAACATTGCAATAAATAGCAAGTCAAATGTAGTCTTAGAAAGATCAGCCAATAAAATATTTGTGGACATTAATCACTGGTTCCTAGCCAATTCTTTGTCACTAAACTTTGAAAAAACACACTACATGCAGTTCAGAACTTGTAAGGGGTGTCCCAAGAGTATATGTCTAACATACGATGACAGGAAGATAGAAGAAGTGGACAGTGTTAAATTCTTGGGATTACAGCTTGATAATAAATTCAACTGGGAGGAGCACACCACAGAACTTCTGAAGCGTCTTAACAAATCTCTGTTTGCAATGTGAATTTTGTCAGACATAGGGGATATAAAAATGAAAAAGCTGGCATACTATGCTTACTTTCATTCCATAATGTCATATGGGATTATTTTTTGGGGTAATTCATCAAGCCAAGCTAAAGTTTTCCGAGCACAAAAACGTGCAGTGAGAGTTATATGTGGTGTGAACTCAAGAACATCCTGCAGAAGCCTGTTTAGGGAACTAGGGATACTAACTACTGCTTCCCAATATATTTATTCCTTAATGAAATTTGTCATTAAAAATATATCACTTTTTCAAACCAACAGCTCAATTCATGGAAACAATACTAGAAATAAGAATAATCTTCACAAGGATTTAAAGTCACTTAGTCTTGTACAAAAAGGTGTGCATTATTCAGGAACACACATTTTCAATAACTTGCCAGCAGTCATAAAAAGCTTAACAACCAATGAAATTCAGTTTAAGAGAAGCCTAAAGGATTTATTGGTGGCCAACTCCTTCTACTCCATTGATGAATTTCTTAGTAAAACCAACTGATTTGTATATAAGTACAACATAACTTCTGCACAATTTCAGTGCAGTCATGTGTTCATTGAAAATTTGTGTGTGTGTGTGTGTGTGTGTGTGTTAGTATAATCTAACTTCTGCACCATTTCAGTGCAGTAATGTGTTCATTGTAAATAAGTATTACAGTAGTTGTATTACCTTATAAATAAATAAAAAACTTTTTTATTTTAAATTCAGTGTATTAGTATTTGTAAAATGACTCTTAGTGTTCATTAAAAAATGACGATCATTCCACTTGGGACCTGTGGAATGGTACATTAGCTTATTTGTTTTAGTTGTAAATATTTGTCATGTATTGTTGTTTTTCTGACATGTTCCACATCCTGGAGGACCTCCTCACTATGGATCAATTGGAATGAAAGTAAATCTAATCTAATCTAATCTAACATTAACACATCAATGTTGACAGACAAGAAATTCATTAACTTTATTTTTTTAGTCCTTTAACATTGTGATGCACCACAGTAAACGAGCTGATTTTGTGTGCAACACAGTGTTTATCTGTACTATATTTGTAGTCAATCTGAATGAGATTTTTAGCCTAAAGAGTCTTACCTTTCACATTTGTAATGACAACAATTTTACTATTGGTGTCCGACTCCTCCTATATGTTTTCAACTATCAGTTCAGCTAATCTACCTGTCCCCCTTCTGTTAAGGTGTAGGTCACATCTCTCATATCCCCATCTCACAATATCAGCAACTGACACGCCATCAGTGAGAATCCTACCCAAATTAAGCAGCAATCCAGGAGACCTTGGTTAACTAATCTGTGCCTTAGTTCCTGTATAAATCAGCTAAAGATAGCTTATTAGCTGATCTTAGCACTAAACTCTTTCTTTTTCTACTCAACTCAGATTCCACAATCTCTTCAATTCTTAGTAATGGCCTGCTACACACAACTTGTTTCTACAGCTTAATGATAAACTGTGAAATTAGTTAAATAACATACAGATTTAGTTATGAAAAACCGCCTTGCAGTAAGGTGGCAAACACTTAATAAATTAAAAGTAGCTCAGAAGATTGGCACCATCAGCTTGGGGTAATTGCCTTTATGCAAAGTGTATACCACTAAGGTACTAGTACTGTATCATCATTTAAAGAAATTAAGAACATACTTAGCTCACTCAGAATTTTGGTTACATCTAGTCTGATGACAATAAGATTTAAGATAAGACTATTAATAGCCTACTGCCTCTAAATGTACATAAAACATACAGGGTGTCTGAAATCTTTTGGCTCAAACAGAAATAAGTGATAGTGGGTCCACAATCAATTATACTGATATAGGGAACAAATCCTAAGAAATGCATATTTATTATGTTACAGACATACACAGTGTACACTGAATAATGACAATGTAGCTCATAGTAATAGTTGAGAAGTGATGACCGCCAGTCTCAAAGCATGCATGGCAACAGAGCATGAAGTTTCCCACACTCTTTCATAGATCCCTAGTGTCTGCTGTACCAAGAGACGGGCAGCTTGGACGCTAGCAAGCAGGTATTAATCCATTTCTGTGGGGGTTTCATACACCATAATCTTGATGTAAGCCCAGAGAAAAAAAAGTTCAGACATGTGATATCCAACAATCACACTTGCCAATGGGCAAGATCTCCCCTTCCAACCCAAAGAAGAGGGTACATGCTGTTCAGGTTTTCACTAACATTAACATCAAAGTTAGCTGGAGCTCCATCATGCTGAAACCGCACCCTTTCATGAACAACTAGCAGTACAGTCTCCAAGAACTGTGGAAGCACATCTTGCAGTAATACCAGGTAATGTTGACCAGTCAAAAGAGAAGACAGCAAATATGGTTCTATTAGGTGATCTTGTACAATGTCCGTCTATACACTGACAGAGAATCATTGTTCGTGGGGTCCAATGTGGGTGGAATGGGGATTGTCCTCACTCCCGACATGGCTGGTGCAGCCGTTGAAAACATCGTCATGGATGAATGAGGCCTCATCTGTGTGCAATACAAACTGTTCAAAGTTTGGCACTACAGCAGTGTGGTGGAAAATCCATTGACAGAAGTGAACAGAAGACTGAAAATCGGTTGGTCTCAGTGCTTGCACACGCACTTTATGTTAGGGGTGTAATACCTGTTCCACCAGTACTCCCCACACTGTAGCCTTCGAAGTGTGCATTTCACAGGTGAGTTGATGGGTGCCTGTTGCTGTGTGATCAGCTACTAACCCAACACCATGTCCTCAAAGTCTGATGTTTGAACATGTCTTTGGTGGCAACTCTGTCTGGTGCAAAAGACCACATCACTCACAAGTTGATATCAATGGAGATGAACTTCTTCCATTTAGGATGATGACTGTTGGATATGTGTTCTCTATATATTCATACTGCTTTACAGGCACTACATCCTTCTGCTGGTGTACCAACTCTTGTGATGAGTAATGTTCCATCTTTGACTATGCATCATGCACTGTGCACAGTAACACATCTCACCATGTGGACACATCACAAGTTGTCTGATGCAATAGACAACTGATACCACAGTTAGTGCTGTGCGTGAGGCACAAGTTATTGTGCCGGTGTGATGCATGCAATCATCACAGGACACAATGCTATGAGCTACATTGTGTATAGTATGCCCATTTGTTGGTCAGGTGTGTATGCTGTTTATCACCCGCTTCCTGTTCCAGTGTTGCAACCGACACCCAGAATCTTTGCAAGACTGCTGCAGACCTGCATGCTGCATTGCAATACATGTGTGGGTGTTATGGGTCCTAGATTGGTAATAACACACTTTAGCTGTCGAATGAACATTTATTTAAGCACAGAACAAGGAGAATACAGCATGGCTGTACAAACGTAGCATGCAGAAAAGACATAGACATAGCAAATCAAAGATCATCAGGTCCAACAAAGATATGGCGCTTTATGCCAGAGGTACCACAGAGACACCCCCCACCCTCCCTCGGCAGTGCGGAGCATGGCAGGGTAAAGTTTTCTCTCTTGAACACAAAATCTTCGTGGCAGTATGGCAGGTGAAGGCAGCGTCCAGCGTGAGAAGTGAGCACCTAGGGAACCGCGCTGACATGGTCACATGTGTTGGACTGCTATACAGGTGGTGGAGCATTGCTGGAGGCTACATCAGCGGCATCAGCGGGTGAGGCGGCAGCAATGGCAGGCATTCCAGAGGCGTCAGAATGTGGTTTGGAGAGGGACCATGCCAGTTTTTATCAATTAACTGCAACCGTATTGGGTTGTCCATTGAGAAGTATCACGGAAGTACTCACTCTGCGGCATAAGATGTGGTGCGGACCTGAGTAAGGTGGTTGCAAGGCCACTCGTACGGAGTCGTCGCACAGCATTACAAATTTGCATGATGCCAGGTCTTTGTGGACCGATGGCCTTTGTTGTCTGGTCCATTCAACCCCCACAAACCAAACACCAAACCAGGTCTTTGTGTACAGACACCGGTGGCATGAAATGAGCATGAGGCAGAGGTGGTTGAAGGCGGACGACGTGTGCATGCACTCGTTCTTCAAGGGCCAGAAGATCGATTGCACCAGTCGGGGGTGTGCCCTCGGTGAATTCAGCTGGCAGGAGAAGGGGTTCTCCATACAAGACCTCGGCCAGCGAAGCATTCAGGTCCTCCTTGTGAGCAGAACAGATGCCGAATAAGACCAAGGAAGTGCCTCAGACCAAAGCCCGCGTGGCACATGAGTGCAGCTTTTAGAGTTCGGTGCCATCACCTGTAGGTGATAGGCAGTAGTGTGAAATTTTGCTACTCCACACAGCTCTCACAGTCGAGTGAAAAGCGTGGACTAGAATTGTCATCCCCGATCCCTAGTAAGTGAAAGGGGGCAGCCATATCTCATGACCCACACCGATAAGAAAGCATGAGCTATGGCCTCTGCCGTAATGTTGACCAGAGGGACTGCCTCATCCCAACGGGAGGGACTGCCTCATCCCAACGGGTTACATGGTCAATCATAGACAAATGTATTTGCACCCCTCAGAAGGGGGAGGGGACCGATCACATCAATGTGCACGTGCCGAAAGTGACCCCTGGGGATGTCAAACTGTCCTAAAGGTGGCTGCATGTGTCTGTCCACTTTGCTATGTTGGCAAGGGACATAAGTGCGGGTCCAGGAGCGGCAATCATGCTGCACGTCAGGCCAGACGAAACGTTCAGTGACTAGTCTTGTCATTGCTTGCATTCCAGGGTGGGCCAGGTTGTGTAAAGCATCAAAAATCCCGCGCCAAAGAGCGGACGGCAGCAAGGGGCGGTGGAAGCCCACAGAAACATCGCAGAGGGCAGGGGTCTTTGACCTGTGCAGGGCAAGAGGTTTGATAATGAACAACGACTCGCTGTCCGAAAGCAATCGCTGTGCATCTGCGTCTTCAGTTTGGAGTCGTGCGAGGTCATCTACGTTCAAGGGTGTGGAGAGCACCGAGATACGAGATAGAGAGTCAGCTACATTTTCCACACTGTGGATGTAACAAGCATCCAAGGAATGTTTGTAAATAAAGCCCACGTGCCAGAAGTGTCGTGGTTGGAGGTCCTTCGCTGAGTTGCATATTGCGTCAACGAGAGGTTTGTGGTAGTAGATACTGAAAGGGTGCCCCTGCAGGCTGCTCTGGAAGTGTTTGACTGCCTCGTAAACCATGAGAAGCTCGCGGTCGAAAGCCAACCATTTACACTGTCTCCTGGTTAGTTTTTTCGAAACAAAACGGAGTGGTTGGGTGGAGTCCGTGGTGTGCTGTTGTAAGACAGTGCCCACAGCTGACTCGCTAGCATCGGTCATAATAGAAATATGGGCCTCGTGGTCGTGGTGGGTGAGAGTGACTGCTTTCATGATGGCGGTTTTCAGATTATCAAATGCATCGAGTGTGGGCTTAGTCCAGTCCAACTTTCGCTTCCCTGTGGTATTTTTTACCAGAGAGGGCGTCAGTAAGGACCCATTGGATGGAGGCAGCTTGAGAATATGGTGTAGATAAATGTTTACCATACCCAGAAAACGATGGAGTTGAGCATAATCCTCAGGAAGAGGTAGTGCGAGAATGGTTTCGATATGAGAATACGTTGGTCAGAGGCCATCGGTTGAGACTGTATGGCCAAGGGGTGTAATTGATGTAGAACAGAGTTGAGATTTTTCGTGGTTGATCACCACACCATTGGCCTTGAGAGCCAAACGAACTGTATTGAGATGAAACTGGTGCTCCTTGGCAGATGAGCAAAAAATCAGAATGTTGTCCAAATAAGCAAATGGGAAAGGCAGAGGAAGCAAAATTAAATCAATGAACTGTTGCCATGTCTGTGCAGCGTTTTTCAAGCCTTAAGGCATGTAACAGTATTCAAATAGGCCAAAGGGTGTGATGATGGCTGTCTTCAGGATATCCGGCAGATGCATAGGAATTTGGTGATACACCTTTGAACAATCTAAGACAGAGAGGAACTTAGAGCCATGCAGTAATTGCGTGAAATGCTGGATATGAGGAATGGGATAGTTATTGATAATTGTCTGAGCATTAAGAGACCTGTAGTCCCCGCACATGCGTAGAACCAGATGCATGGTGGAGCGTTGCGGCCTGCAGGTCTGGCAAAAGTTTGAAATGATGTAGAAAGTCCACCCTGATCACAGGTTCATCCACATCGGCGACGTGGAAGGTCCAAGGAAATGTGGCGTATGGTGATAGGTGAAGTGACATCTTGATGGAGCCAAGGACTGCAATAGGGGAGTGATTGCTGTGATAAAAGCGAAGTTAGCAGGAGAAAGCATGTTGACTGCATGCTTGGCTGTGATAATGTTGAAGTCGGCACCAGTGTCGACAAGACAGCTAGTGCCCGATGACAGATCTGAGAAGTAGAGGCATCGCACCGTTGAGGCAAGTAGTGTGGTGTCGGACGGTAGGCGCCATGGACAATCACGGCAGGACGTGGCGCCTAAATGTGCCTGCCGGAATCGTTTGGGTATGAACAAGGCATGCGGCAGATGCGAGCAGCACCCCCATAAGTAGCATGGTACCAGTATAGTGGGTAAGCTTGGACGTGAGGCGTCGTCGAATGGGTGGGGGATGCATCGTTACCTGAGACTGCTCGGGCTGCTGCTCGGGTGAGGTCGGCTGCTGTCGGGAGGTCGCAGGCAGTACCTTCTGTAGGCTGGCAGCAGGCAGCTCCTGACAGGCCGCTGAGCTTCTGAGACATGTACGCTGACCCCTGCTGGCAGGATGTGGAACTGAAGGTGCAGGCATGCCAACTGAAGGTGATGGCAATGTTGTCCATGACAGGCGGTGTCGGTGAGAAATGATTGTGTACGCCCGATCAGCCATACGTAGACAAACCTCGAGAGGGTCAGCTATGTGAGATAGCAGGTGAAGTTGTAGGTCCAACAGGAGTTTGACTATCCACAAGGTCCACAGTGTGGTGTCTGGTAGTGCTTGATCATCAATTAATGCACAAATATGCCACCAAAGCTGCGAAGGTGAGTGGTCATCGAGGTGCTCATCATTGACGATGTGGTGGATAACCTCCGCTGGTGTGTGAGAAAGGTGTTTGATGAGCAACGTTTTCGCCATTAAATACTTGGGCAAGGTGGGCAGTGAGAGGAGCAGATCACTGATGAGGTCTGGATGAGCATGGAGGTGGCTCACCAGGCAGATGAAACGTGGGTTATCATCTGAAATCCTGCAGATATCCAGTAGGTGATCCACCAATCCGAACCAAGTCTTAAGGTTGTCCTTTAGCAACACAGGCAGCTTAGGAAACCTGCTGGTTTACACATGTTGATGCAGCACTGGGAGGCAAAGATCTGTGTGAGGGGGGTAGGAAGCCCCTGACACCAGGAATGCAGTATTGGTGGATGATGTGTCGTCTGCGGTCTGTGTGTGTGTGGGGGGGGGGGGGGGGTCAGCCGCAAGCAGCACACAATGTGGAGAGAGAGCGGTGCAACCGACGGCATGATGTGTGTCAACTGTACGCCCAAAGACGAACACGGCATGGGTGTAACGGCTGGTGCTGTTGTAACAGCGGCCAGAAGGCAGTCGCAGTGCAGTCATGGAGGGGCTGATCTGGTAACTGGCGCGGGTGGAACAGCCGTTGCCATTACGAAAGTGAGCTGCAGGCGATCGTGGTGTGACCACAGAGCAATGGTCACAGAAACGGGCGCAGTCAAGGCAACCGGTTTCGCTGAGATGGCGTGTGGGGGCAGAGCTATGACGTCAGGCATATAAGAAAGTATGACCCTATGCACATGAATGTTTAAATTACAGTTCTTGAAC
Source organism: Schistocerca nitens (assembly GCF_023898315.1). Taxonomy (NCBI): domain Eukaryota; kingdom Metazoa; phylum Arthropoda; class Insecta; order Orthoptera; family Acrididae; genus Schistocerca; species Schistocerca nitens. Next base: position 108,781,816 of record NC_064621.1, on the reverse strand, counting down.
TTTGTTGGCACATCAGACCAAACTGAAGGTGACTGCTTAGCTGAGGGGTGAACCACAACGTCCTTCACTCAATTATCATTCACAATGGCACTAAGCGGTGTGCACTGTCCGTGTAGCAGCCGTTGCTGCGTAGTTGCACTTGATAGTGGCCATTCTGGGCCGGTTACGGTTAAGTGGCTGCTGGCATGGCTGGGCCCAGGTAATTGTTCACTTTTAACTAAATGCACATTAGGTACACTAGTAAATATGTAAGCACAGTTAATAGGGAGCGAAACATTAGCACAAAATGACACTGGTATATCCATTGTTCCGAAGACAATGTCGACTGGCACACAAAGTCCATTAAAGATGAAAAGAAGCACAAAATAATTTCCGAATATACGACGATGATGTCTGGGGCACCACTGTGGGTATCATGGGTTGTAGATTGGTAATAACACACTTTAGCTGTCGAATGAACATTTATTTAAGCAAAGAACAAGGCAAATACAACATGGCTGTACAAATGTACCATGCAGAGAAGACATAGACAAAGCAAATCAAAGATCATTGGGTCCAAAGATATAGCACTTTACACCAGAGGCACCACACATGCATTGAGACTGGCAGTCATCACTTTGAACAATTACTATGAGCTATGTTGTTGTTATGTCATGTATGTTGTGTATGTCCATAACACAGTAAGTATGCATTTCTTTATATATAGGTGGGTGGGGAGGGGGGGGGGGGGTATAATAATGGAATGAGACTGGTGCTTCCCATCGAAATAGAACTCAAGACATTTTTATAAACATTGAAAATAACAATGTATATAATACAAAGGGAGGGACAAGCCTCTTTAGAAAAGGGTAATTCCTGAAATAAATTGTCCCCCATAACAGTAACTGAAGTGAGAAAAATCATCAGTACTTTAAAAAACAAAAGATCAATAGGTTTAACCAATATTTTGAGGATGTTGGTAAAAGCCTGCTGTAATCTATTAACCAAAATTCCAGCACATATATTCAGTGCTCCGGGAATCAAGGTGTCCTTCCTGACAGATTGTAAGCCTATTTATGAAAATTGTTATGCTGCAGATGTTACAAATTATTGTTCAATCTACCTCTTGATAGCATTATCTAAAGTCGTTGAAAAATTGTTACTTGCCAGGCACTAGACGTATCAATGACAGCTTCAACTTTATTAGAAAAAATCAATGTGGACTTCGAAAAAGTATTTCTGCACTGGAAGTCATATTCACATTCACAGATGATGATTTGAATGCCTAGAGGGTTGGGGGTTGGATTGTTTGTGGGAAGAGACCAAACTGTGAGCTCATTGGTCTCATCGGATTAGGGAAGGATGGGGAAGGAAGTCAGCCATGCCCTTTCAAAGGAACCATCCCGGCATTTACCTGGAGTGATTTAGGGAAATCACGGAAAACCTAATCAGGATGGCTGGACGTGGGATTAAACTGTCTTCCTCCCGAATGTGAGTCCAGTGGGTGCTAACCACTGTGCCACCTCGCTCGGTGAATGATTGACAAAAACACATAGCCATTTGGTATTTTCTGTGATCTTCCAAAAGCATCTGACTGTGTCGATCCCACAAAACTTTTTGAGAAAGTGAGTCACAAAGGAAACAGGAGAAAAGTGAGTAAATGGCTAAAATCTTATATACAGTGCAGGTAGCAAAAGGTAGTTTTCTATGTAAACACCAAATAGACAGGAAAGGTATATTATGGAGTCTCACAAAGATCTGCCATTGGTCCACTATTATTTTTTATGTACATTAATGATCTACCTTTGTCCTCCAACAAAGCAAGCAACTTCACAACATTTGACATGATGTGTGCACTGTGATTGACAATAAATTATCCTACCAATTGCTTGTATATATTCTGAACTGGTTCACAGTACATTCACTAGGTATAAACCTCAGCAAAACAAACTACATCAAATTCAGTTCTGCCCGCAAAAGCTCACAGATTTTTATTGCACGCAAAGGCCAGGAGGTACAGAGCATATGTTGTTCAAAATTCTTAGGTGACCAAACAGTTCACAGACTTGGCTGGAACATCACATACTGCAAATCTTGAAATAGTTGTGTTTAGCAGGATTTATCATCAGGATAATTTTCAGTCAGAGATATCATTATTTCAAAATCAGAGTATTTTGGCTATTTCCAGTCACTCATTTATTATTTAATCATCTCATGGGGCAACTGACAAGCATCAAAAAAGTATTTACCATAAAGAAAAATGTCATTGAAATGATGCATGAAGTGCCTCCAAAAACTACTTAGCATAGCCTTTTTGAAGGATACTGTCCACAACTTCACAGTACATGTATCAATAGCGAACTTTATAACTAACAATCCATCTCACTACCATACATATGAAACATACCACAGTCATAACTCTAGAAAGAAACATGACCCACACTCTGATATGAAGAATTTGTCTCTAGTTCAGAATGGAGTAAAAGACAATACCACCAAAATTTTTAACTCACTTTCAAGTAATCATAAATTACAATAATAAACTATTTAAAGCTAAATAAAAAGAATTTTTCCTTGAAAACACTTATAATTTTCTATGTGGTCTAATATCACAACTATATAAGTTCAATTTGTTCAAAGCAAATAGAAATAAATATGTGGAAGAGATCCTGAACTAAGCTTTTGTGTTATCTGTCCTAAATTTTTAACTGGATGGGATCAATTTCAGGGTGGACTAATGAAACATCAGAAGAGTGCAGTGTGTGTGATAATTGTTGTCTGTAAGTCATAATTTGTTCTTTTACAGGATTCTCAAACTGGAGATGATACTGAAGTCTGCTAATATTTTTCTTCCTCTCATTCAGTCTCAAAACTCATTTCTGTTATGCCTTCTGAAACCAGAAATTAATTTCTTTAATTTTATCTGTTTTTGTTTGTTATACCTACAATTAAAATTGCTTTATTTTTTCAGTTTATGTCCATTCACAAAATGTTATTGTTATTGCTGTGTTCTTTAATATTTAAAGACTGAGCTCCTGTTAAATCATGTTACGAGAATAAGATATTACCTCTATATGTGAACACAGTCCATCATCAATCCAACAAATTACCAAGTATTAAACATGTCATAACAGTGACAATAATGATAATAAATGAATGCAATATTAGAAGTTCTTGTCAGACTTACTTTAAATACAATTTCAAGGCATTAAATATTATTGTGTGTCTGTTAATCATTTATTGTAAACTGGGTGTTTTGAAATCATGGACCAATGGACAGAAATGAGTATTTCAGGCAGTGTGGGATTGTGAACATGCCTATGGGATTGTGAACAAGCAATGTGTGTGAGGCGTATGCTTGTAAACTGCTTATTTATCATATATTGCTTGCCATATTGGCATCGATGGCACTACCTTGAAAAAGAATGATACAATTGTAGATGGTACATTGTGTGTCCTCACTGTTCATAATTCATGACTAACTGTCAAAGGTGATGAAGTGTTTGGCACAGGAACTTGCAGACAGGTATTTAGCAAATTTTGCAGTAGGATGTAGTGCTGTGAAAGCCAAGAATAAAATTACACCTTATGCCTAAAAGGAATTATTTTATTCTTTTTAAATATATCAATTTTACCTGCAAGATTTTATAATGATTCTTTATCTCCTCTTTTTATCTACTACCAGACAGAAGGTGACCACTGGTTGGTTGAAAGTAGTTAATACTGCATTGTGAAATAAAATGCTCATGTGATTGATTAAGTCCTTTTATATTTTATATATGAGTCAATCAATCACTTCATCTCCATGGCCAGCATGTCATTTTCTTTGGTCTGTTGGTAGGTACATCTGCAGTCTTGGTACATACTGAAATCCCCACACCATACTACTGTAACACCAATACAAAATAGCACAACACATCTCCACTTTATCAATGGGCTGTGCCATTTTGTTTTGACTTCTGTAACTGCAAGCTCTGTTACTGTGCTGTGGAGATATCTGTGTGTATGAGGACTGCAGACATGTATCTACCAATATACAAGAACTTAATTCCTCTTCTTCCCAAAACATTTTTTCTTAAGCAGGTTTTTACAAAGCCTCTTCCAATCTTCTCCTTTCACACACATTCTACTATAGACAATTTTGTCGCTTTGTAGACCTCTCCATTTTGTTCATGGTCTTCCAGTTGGTTTTCTTCTAGATTCCATCCATTTCAGAGTCCTTCTTGGTAGCCACTCTTCCCTCATTCTTTTAATCTGGCCCCGCCATCTCAGATTCTTTATCTCCAAAGTTCAGAGAATGTGCCAAAATTTTATGCAACACAGTAATGCATGCATTGAGACTAGCATTCCCCACTTCACATATTTTCTATGAACTTAACTTGCTGCTATACGGTTTAGTTATGTAACCAAAAAATTAAATTTTCAATTTGAATCATAGTTTCTTATCTCAAACAATGGAAAATCTAGGATGAAATGTAACAATATTATGAGAAGGAAAGTTGCTAGTCACCATATAGCGGAGATGCTGAGTCGTAGATAGGTACAACGAAAAGACTCTCAAAGTAAAGCTTTTCAGCCATTGGCTGTTGTCAACACACACACACACACACACACACACACATTTGCAGTTGCATGTCGGTGTGCACGCGCATGCATGTGTCTATTGTTGATGAAGGCCAATGGTCAAAAGATTTAATTGTGACAATCTTTCTTATCTCAATGCATTCAAAATAGGATTCCCCTCACATGTGTATAATTTTGATAATTGCAGGTTTTGGACAATTTGTACACAGTTTATACATATCACATCAGCATATGAGGATAGTATAACGGAGATTATGAGTAACTGTGTTTACATGCAGCTGTCAGAATTACAAAAATGAAATTGTTTACTCAGAAACTGATTTCACCAGTCTGTTGTAGATGACTTTTCAATATGATGAAGATGTAAGGTATATTCTAGTTTTTGATTCAGCAGCAGATTTGTGTGTATTGGCCTTTTATCATTTGGTGAAATCATTTACAACATTTTATCACTATTTTATTCAGATAATCTGTTTTTGACAAATCTGTAATGCACTGATAATCCAGCCAATACTACAGAAGTAGGTTTTTTTGTTAATGACTGTATTAGACTGGGCGTGGTCATATGCTATATTCAACTGTAATATTAGAGATTTCCCAGAGGGGGAAAAAATATTCATTTGCAGTTACAACTGAATAATCTACATCTACATACATACTCTACACGCCACAATGTGGTGTATGGCAGAGAGAACCATGTAGCACTAGCAGTTATTTCCTTTCCTGTCTGTGTTTGAATCCTAATTTCTCTTTTAGTCTTCACGGCCCTTAAACAAAATGAACATTGACAACAGTTTCCGTTTCTGCAGTCAGCTGCAATTGCTTGTTATTTAAATTTTCTCAATAAAGCTTCACAAAAAGAAAGTTGCCTTTCCTCCAAGAATTCCCATTTGAGTTCATGAAACATCTGTTATCTGCGTTGATCGAATAAACCAATAAGAAACATAGCAGCACACTTCTGAATTGCTTCCTTTAATCTGACCTGGTGGTGATCCCAAACATTTGAGCAGTACTCAAGAATGGGTTGTACTATTGTTCCAAAGGTGGTCTCCTTTGCAGGCGAGCTTCTCTTCTCTAGAACTCCCTCAATAAACCAAATCAACCATTCACCTATCCTACTAATAGGTAATTTCTTCTCATCATTAGTAAAGCTTAAGAAACGCCTTCAACATTCACACCAATTAATGTTGCAACAACATTTACAAAAGTGTTGTTAATAACATTTATTCTTTCTAGATGTTACCCTTAGTATTACCTCTTATCACTATCCTTTTGGAAATTTCAAGGTTTAATTTTTGGTGTTGTCACCCTGTGATTCTTATATCAGTTTCCATTTCTAATTCTCAAACTTTGTGCTCAGAAACAAAGCTTTACAACTGATTTCTAGTCACTGAAATTGATCATGTTGGTAGCTTTTTAACATGCTGTGAGGCCGGACGCCATGTACTTGTCAGCCTGCTGTTGAAAAGTCCACAACAATGTGTACAACAGTCACCATGTTTATCAAGGCAACTACCTTTTTACTTGGCAAATGTGTTACTTTGATTCATTTAAATTTATACATAATCACCTGTAGTGGTTTCAATGTTGGTATCACTAGTGCGCCTATGTTGACATCTTATGTTACAAGATTTACCTTGCCTCTTAATATGTAGTGTTTTCTGTTTACTTCAAATAAGATGACAGAGAACAAAATCTATATTCTGAGAAGTTGATGCCTACTGAGGTACGACACGATTGTATTTTCAGCATTTGTATTCTGTAAGTGTAATATCTGTCTTACTGTCATATTTCGATATGATCTTCGGTCACTTCTTTACGTAGGGCACTAGTTGGAATGTTACTAACAGATTTACTTGGGTTTCTTTACAGGCTCAGTATGCATACATCTATAAGTGCATGAGGGATGCGTTAGCGAATACAGCATATCCAAAACATGGTAAATATTATTAAATTGTTTGATAATGGTTAATTATGAAAAAAATTGAATTTTTTTAATGTGGTGTGTGCGGTTATTTTGTTTAGACAAAACTTCTACAAGTTCACTGGAACCAATCTATGAATCTGCAGGCCCTGCTCTAAATGCTACAGTCCACGACAGTTCAAGGATGCTGAATGCAAAATCGAATATAACTGAAAATGAATATGAACTGTAATTTATTGTTGAACATTATTTAATGCTGTGTATTGTGCTTACAAAATATGAACTGAATTAATTACATGAAATTTGATCTCATGATTTTCAAGCATCAATCATAAATGAGAGCTAAGATGAACAAGTGCTAGCAAAAAGGAAACACACTATATCCTCAATTTACAAAGGTGACAAAAATGATTTGGAAGTGATAATATTTCTTTTCCCAACTGAATTGATTTGTAACTGGCTTCAATAGCTCTTGCTCAGATGATAATATAGTTATTTAGAGAAATAGAGCACCCTACCTGACAAAATTTATAAAAAAATATCAGTGTGATATATGTTAGTTGGAGATGTTTATGTTCTCATAACAAGAACAGCTCAAAAATAACCCTGTGTTCACTTTACATACAGTAGAAAAAATTCTTCGCATGTAAATAAAATGCTATCTGAAAGTTCCTGATTTGTATCTGAATTGTATTGGTGTTCATTGTAATTTTGATAACTATTTTAAACCATTACGTATGCAAAATTTATTAGGCTAGGCTTCCATGTGGCCTGAATTATTTGAACATTTTGATGTCCACACCATTGAATTTAATAACTGGTTTTGTATTAACAGATGGTCTCACTTGAATGTTAATTACAACAGATTTAAACTCATTTCTTTGTGCATCTAACAACAACATGCAACTTTTTGTTGTTTGGTTTTAATTGTGGCATTTTAAAGTACAGGATTTTGATTTTCCATTTTTTCGCATTCTGCAGATGTATCTCTTAACATAAACCTGTGAAATGTGAATTTACAGATTAGTGTGGACTAAATTTTAATACACCACAGCATGTTGTGTTCTTGACACTTACTCCAAGTTTTAATATTCATGATTACTGCAACAAATTTTGTGAAATATGCTGTGGGTTTTGTCACATTGTGAAGTTGATTGTATTGTGTTACAAGTCGACATCTCATGCTGCACAATAACTGTTAAATACAGGATTAGTCCTGTGTACATTAATCATAAATAATGTTATGTCATCTCATTTTATCGCTATAATAATGATTGTGTCAAGTGTGTTTGTAAATATATTTAAGGAGAATGTGGATACCCACTGAAATTTTTATATCATATCTGATACTCAAACTGTACTCTGAGAGTGTTTCATGCATTCATATACATCAATTTCATCTAATGTAAATAAATGAAAATAGTACTCTGGCAATATCTTTTAATCTTTAGTCACAAAGAAATTATTCAAGATGTACTCAAATGATTCATGAATAACACCATGTGTATTTCACCTACAAAGTGATTATGCCCACCAATATCTTCATCTGTGCTGGTCTTTACCCATTACCAACACACATCTCACTATCCGAAAGTATCTTTAGGAATATGTATCACTGATTGGTTGAAACAAAGAAACAATTAAAAAATAATGACTTTCATCCAGAATCTCAGTGACAGGAAATGACTGCCACTAGCATGTATTACAGTTAATTAAAATTCTTGCATTACAGGATTATGTTTGATATTTTGACATCCCTTCCTTTACAAGCTGTAACCTAATAAGATACTGATTTGACACAAGACACTCACAGTAACAACACCAGCAATCATGTGAATAGTACAACAGCAACAAGACAAAACAGACAGCAGTCACAATTAATAACTGTTGCGATTACAACTAATTTTTCTTGCTGTGGTCTTGTATAAATGCTGGTTTTCATCTCTCCACACTACCTTATTAGCATTGGAGACAAGCCTCTTCATCTCTGAATAACTACTGAAACCTACATCTATTTGAACATGCTTACTACACTCATCTCATGGTCTCCCACTACAGTTTATCTGTACCAACACACACACACACACACACACACACACACACACACACACAAAATCACTACCCTCTATTAACAAACTGATGATTTCTTGATGCTGCAGGATGTGCCAAATCAATCAATTCCTTCTTTTACGCAACTTGTATCATAAATTTCTTTTTTCTCCAGTTTGATTCTGTACCTCCTCAGTAGCTACTCCGGCCAACCATCCAATTTTCAGCATTCTTCTGTAGCACTAAATTTCACAAGCATTCTCTTCTTGACTCAGCTCATTACTGTTCATGTTTCACTTCCCTACAAAGCGAAACCCCAAATACATACCTTCACAAAGTGTTCCTATCAGTTAAATATATATTAGATGCAAACAAACACCCATTTATCAGACATGCTTTCATTGCTATTGAAAGAGAACTGACAATAGTCAAAGTGTGTGCAAAGTGCAGAGAATATTAAGAAATCTAGAAATGGTTTCACTGCTGTAGCCAGCCTGCACTGTATATTCTATGTACTTAAGCCATTATCAGTTATCTCACTACAAAACAGCAAAACTCATTTACTATCTCATTTCCTATCATCTTATAACCTCTTCTCAGAATACTACATATTCCACACAACTGCTCTTCCAACACATTCATTGCCTCAGACAGAATTGCAATGTTATTGGAAAATCTCAAAGTTTTTATTTCAGTCCCTTGAACTTTAATTCCCCCCCACAAATTTTTGCTTTGTTTCTTTTACTGCTTGCTCAATGTGCAGACTGAATAGCATTGGAGACAGACTACAGCCCCACTTCACTTCCTTCTCAACCACTGCTTCCTTTCATGTCACTGGAGTCTTACTTGCAGTCTTGTTTCTGTACAATTGGTAAATAATTTTTGCTCCCTGTATTTTATCCCTGGCATTTTTAGAATATCAGTGTATTCCAATTAACATTGTCAAAAGCTCTCTCTTAATTTAAAAATGCTATATACCTGAAAAAATGTGTATTTACTGATAACATATTCATCACCACCCCACTACCACTTGGACTCTATTTGTCACCATTTACTCTACCTTCCCATGCACTAACATGTTCCATGTTAAGAGCATAACATTTATTGAAGGCAACCTCTCTCAGTGTCCTTCCTATTCTATATTCACTACCTCATATCTTATTCACAATCAAATCTGAGGGAAAGGTACAAAAACAAATCATGGCACAATCACACACACCCTTACAGTACCCTCCTATGCCAACTTCTTTATTGGCCATCTACAGGAAACCTTCGTAGCAATCCATAAATCCAAAACTCGTGTCTGGTTTAGGTTCACTAAAGGTATCTTCATGATATGGACCCCAGAGACCAAGACCACTAACCTCACTCCTACACAGCCTTAACATCTCTCCTATCTTCTACACATGATCCTCCTCACTCAACATGTCACTTCTCTGGGCATTAATCTCCATTTCTATGATGGCTACATCCATACCGATGTCCTTATCAAACACACTAAAAATTGACAGTATGTGTGTTTTCTACAAGAAAAATTCTGTTGAGAAAACTAATAAATACAAGACAGAACTGCAATTTACTACTTACCTTCAGAAAGCGAAGCATTTAGTACTACTGATACACACACATAAAAGTGAAAGTGATGACATTACCACTGCTCATGTTTTCTTACACCATACCCATACCATTACTAATAATTGGAAACACTTTCCATGCTACCAAATAATATAATGTACTCGAGCATCACATGAAACAAGTGAATACAGTGGAAGAGAGCATTATATATCTTCCAAAAAAGGAAACTGTGTATTTTCCAGTGCATATAATTATGAGGGAAACGCTTTTGTGATTAATGTTTCATTTTCTCCTCTAAATTTTCCAATAAATAAATTTATAAAGGAGAATAGTTCTTTGTTTCAAACTCTTTATTTGGTAAGACCTGATAGCATGGGCAAATGCACGATACATACAGAATATTTACAACTTATGTCATTTTACAAGGAGTGAGAAATAGCTTCTGAAAGACAAGGTATGAAAAATAAGTTTAAAGTATATCAATAAATGATACAAAAAGCAACGTGGCTTTTATGGTAATGAAAAAACATGAATCACAACTTAAGCCAAGACTACCGTCTTGAAAATTTACAAAAATTACTTAAAGAAAATTAAATTATTTAATAAATTATGTAATATGAAAACATTGAAGCAATAGTCATTGCTAAGGTATCAAATTATTTAAGAGTAGGTGAAAATATTATAATCAATAAATATCACAGCATTATATATACATTCTCGAGATATTTACAATAATGGCCCATTCACGGTACTTTGTTTATAAAAAAAAAAAAAGGAATTTACAAGCCTGGGCAGCAAGCATACTGGTAGTAAGTACAGACATAAATTTCATATTTCATTTCTTCCCTAAGTGTAGTAGCTTACATTTCTTTTAAGCTTGCAAATTAGTTGAATGTCCTTCATAAACCTTATATCTTAATACTGCAAAATATCAAAATACTGGAGTAATATTATGCAGCCCCTCCACCCAGAAAGTTGAATTGAGAAAGCCAAAATTACTGTTTTCCTGTCAGATGCACCATAAAAACTGAAATGAATGAAAGTTATGAGTTTAGCAATGAAGTTTTCCTGAACTGTGGACTGATAGGGCTGCGATTTCATGCTACTACTAAATTTAGTGTGTTATGCCAAATTTTGCACTTTGTGCATATGTTCATTAAATAGTTGCTAAATGCAGCATGACATCATTATCTGCCCATGGCTTTACGCCCACAATCACACAACACAAAAATCATTACAAATAAAGCTATTATACAAATAATGTAGACAGAAAATTACACATATAGGTGCCCCTTGTTGAATTTTTTTAAAAAACATTCTGGGAACAAAATAACTCCCGACTTCCTCAACGGAGTGGAGAAGATGACAGCGAGGACAGGCTCCCTGGACCGGAGTTGACACTCAATTTGTCAATATCATCATCAGCTTGATTATTGCGTAATTCTTGCAGTGTATAAACAAATTTGCTCCATTCATCAAGACGTGGTTGTGCCAATTGCTGTAATTGAAAAAAAGTCTTTAGTTAATATGTTATATATTAACACAATGGAAGTGATTAAAATATCTGCTCCCCCCCCCCCAAAATAAATAAATAATTTGCCAGCTACTTGTATCCACATGAGCAACTGTATTAGAGATGCTATCTTGGAGTGAGAACACCCCTATGCAATCAATGCTTTTGATCACAGCCAGACTCCGTTCGCCAGACACCAGATGCACGGAGGAATGCCTCGTTCTGAAGTCTTGCAAGCTCAGGGTCTTTCACATGCCGCAGTGTAAAGGATGTACTGTAAGTATCTTGGTTCAGGAAAAACTGCACTGAGTGCCACTACAATGACAGGAGTTACTATCAAATATTGTGGATTCTAACAATGAATGGAGGGTCTAAAATGCTGCAAATAAGTGTGAATTCAGCACAGGAGAACAACAACTGGTGATAGCTATGTCATCAAGAGCCACTTTCTTGCTATGCAATAGAACATTCATTGAGGGAAAGAAAAGAAAGGGGAGGCCACCTGATAGAATTTTATACAGAGTATAATTTAACCTCTGTTAACACTTGGTTTAAGAACCATGAACAACTACTACATATGTGGAAGAGACCTTGAGATTCTACAGTTTTCAGGTATACTGCGTAATGGTCAGACATATTTTGGAATCCAAATATATATTTACAAAGGCAAATAAGTGACTGACTTTAATTTATTGGTTATGAGCAACAAATCAAAATTGAAGAGTTTTGTATTGTTTTTATCCCATTTCAGATTTTCCAGAATTCAATTACATAGGTCTGTATATTAACCACTGAAAATATTTCAGCAATCTTCTGCATGTGTATTTTTCAAATTATCTATTACATAATTTTGAAAAGCTCATATCTGTGGACTGAATCACTTATCAGAGAGTGATGGAGTGATATGAGTGACAGAAAAAGTCTAATTATTCGCTTTGAGCCAAGACTCCACCTGTATTGGCTTTGCTCGTCCTTCTCCGAAGTACTCAGTACAGCATGAAATTTCATTTACTATTGCAGTGTGGCATTTTTTGGTCAGCACAACTCTCTTCAGTTCAGCAAAATCATGGTGCCAGTACAATTTATGCTTCACTATTTGTTTGTGAAATCAAGGACGTTCATTGAACTAGTAGATGTTTGCAAAGAGGCAGTCTCGTGATGTATCTTGCACAAGTCTTTAAAAATGAATGGGACTGACAGAAGAGGGGAATGAGGATTCTCAGTACATATTATATAGTCACATAAGACATGAAATGATATTACAACACCATGCAGAAACATCCCCCAGCTTGTCACAAGCGAGTAACTCCCGTAACTGGGGAGAGGATGCTGTTTTGATCAAGACTGATACAGATCTCATTTAGGTCAAGCCCTCCACCTCCCTGAACTTGTCCTCTAAATGCTCAACAACAAACTGAGGCTTAATTGTCATGAAAGATTCCTCATCAGCTCTCATACATACAAGGTACCAGGGCAAATAAGATCTGCTGCCATCCTTAGCCTGAAGTTCCTCCCACGGTGTGGCCAGGGAGGGGAATGATTTGGGGTTGTACTTCTGTGCGTTGAATTGAGCTCGTGATCACTTAGAGACTGCTGGTGTTTCACCACCAGCAAGAGATGATGGGCAATGCTTCGTCACATGTCATCCGCCCTCATGCCACCCACTCCGACCAGGGGGGCTCCCCACAGCACCACCCAGCCGCAGCAAAGGCTACCTGGCAGGATAGCCATTGCAGGGAGTCCCAATGCCCCAGGGGGATGGGCATCTACTCCTTGACATACATGGGGAGTTAAAGGCGCAAGCATCAGCAGAGCATTCCCTGCGTGGTCAGGGGGCTACAACCAAGAGTGTACATGGCAGCCCCACCACAACGGACTGGCTACCGTGCTGAATATCAGCTGCAAAGAAGTGCATGGTCATCGTCGACGCAGAAATCGACACTGCATAGTGCATTGTGGAAAACGCACCCAGGAAGGTGTCCTTGCCCAAGAGATGGAGAATGGGCAGGACTGCAATGCAACAATGAGAAAGTGGGCTAAACATCTCAATGCAGGATTGGCACGATGCACCTTGCAAGGTGCCCTTCCCCAATTGGCTTGCTCTTCGGGAAAATTTTGAAGAATGGAGGTAAAACCCTACAGGGGACCGTCACATAAAGGCCGAAACATGTGAAACTCCTTTTAGTCTCCTCGTACAACAGGCAGGAATATCTCGTGCCTATTCTAACCCCCAGACCCTCAGGGGGACAAGTCATATGCAGTGCGACTGCACTGACATTTAAATGCAGTGTGTTCAGAATTTCCCCCCTCCCCCCTCCTCCCACTCTCTCAGTGTGGCGTGGCAGTGGGGGAAATGTGCAGCAAGACTGAGCACTATGGTACTTATTGCAGGGCATGGGTTATGAGCTGAAATCTTGGCCGCTCCTGAATTACACGGGTAAGTGCCAGCAGTTTTGTACTGTTGGATGCAATAATTACCTGTAAAATGGGAATCCTGGTTTTTTTTCCTAGGACAGCATACCTACTCAATTTTATGAAACTTGAGTCATGTGTCAACAAACAAGTAACTTCTACGAGCACTTTCTGACATGTTTACATTAGGACTTGTACAAGTTTACTTCTGCAAGTCGCTTCAACAAGTTAATTCCAGGAATTTGCTCCGCATATTTCCAGTAGTGTTTCCAATAGAGGTATCATGAGACAGGCAAGTGGAAGCTTACTGTGTCACAGCTAAAAACAGAGTAGGCACTAAAAACAAAGTTCAGAAAATATTTGGGTGAAGAAATGGATACAGACACATACATATTTAATTTATCACAAAACACTATTAAATTAAATAAAATCAGTGGACTTCACTCAGAGTAAACGCTTTCGGAGAACGTTGTTTGCTGATTTAAAACATCTTGTGTCAATTTTTTTTTGAGTCACCAGTCTTCTGACTGGTTTGATGCAGCCCGCCACGTATTCCTCTCTTATGCCAACCTCTTCATCTCAGTCTAACACTTGCAACCTACATCCTCAATTATTTGCTGGATGTATTCCAGTCTCTGTCTTCCTCTACAGTTTTTACCCTCTATAGCACCCTCTAGTATTATGGAAGATATTCCCTGATGTCTTAATAGATATCCTGTTACCCCCGCCTTTTTTCTTGTCAGTGTTTTCCACATATTCCTCTCCTTTCTGATCGTGCGCAGAACCACCTCATTCATCACCTTACCATCCACCTACTTTTCAAAGTTTGTCTGTAGCACCACATCTCAAATGCTTTTATTCTCTTCTGTTTCGGTTTTCCCACGGACCTCGATTCACTATCATACAATGCCATGCTTCAAACGTACATTCTCATAAATCTTTTCCTCAAATTAAGGCCTAAGTTTGATACCAGTAGATTTCTCTTGATTACATATACCCTTCTTGCCATTGCTTGTCTGCTTTTGATGTCCTCCTTGCTCCATCCACCATTGGTTATTTTGCCCCTAGGTAGCAGAATTCCTCAACTTCATTCACTCTGTGACCATCAACTCCTGATGTTAAGTTTCTCACTGTTCTCATTACTTTTGTCTTTCTTCAATTTACTCTTAATCACTATTCTATACTCATTAGACCGTTCTTTCCATTCAGCAGACCATGTAATTGTTCTTCACTTTCACTGAGGATAACAGTGTCATCAGTGAATCGTATCACTGAATCCTTTCACCTTGAATTTTAATTCCACTCCTGGACCTCTCTTTTATTTCCATCATTGCTTCTTCTGTGTATACATTGGACAGTAGGGGCGAAAGACTACATTCCTGTCCTACATCCTTTTTAATCTGAGCACTTCATTCTTGGTCTTCCACTCTTATTATTCCCTCTTGGCTCTTGTACACATTGTATATTACCTGTCTCTCCCCGTATAGCTTACCCCTATTGTCCTCAGAATTTGGAACATCTTGCGCCATTTGACACTGTCAAACACTTTTTCCAGGTTGACAAATCCTATGAAGGTGCCTTGATTTTACTTTAGTCTTGCTTCTATTATCAACAAAATGTCAGAATTGTCTCTCTGGTGCATTTACCTTTCCTAAAGCCAAACTGATCATCATCTAACTCATAATCAATTGTCTTTTCCAGTCATCTGTATATTTTTCTTGTCAGCCACTTTGGTTCATGAACTGTTACGCTGATTCTCATATTTGTCAGCTCTTGCAGTCTTCAGAACTGTGCAGGTGATATTTTTCCAAAAGTCAGGTGGTATATAGCCAGATTCATATGTTCTATACACCAACACAGATGGTTGTTGTGATGCTACTTCCCCCATTGATTTTCGAAATTCTGATGCAATGCTATCTATCCGTTCTGCCTTATTTGATCTAAAGTCTTAAAAAGCTCTTTCAAATACATATTCTAATACTGGAGACCCTATCTCTTCTAAATCTAATCTTATTTCTTCTTCTATCACATCAGAGCAATCTTTCCCCTCAGAGGCCTTCAATGTACTCTTTCCACCTATCCACTCTCATCTGCATTTAACAGTGAATTTCCATTACGTTCTTAATGCTACTACCCTTGCTTTTAATTTCACTGAAGTTTGTTTTGACTTGTCTATATGCTGAGTCAGATCTTTGAACAACCATTTCTTTTTCAATTTCTTCATGTTTTTCATGCAGCAATTTCATCTTAGCTTCCTGCACTTCCTATATGTATCATTCATTCTCTGTGACTTGCATATCTATATTCCCAAATTTCCCTGACTATTTTTGTACTTCCTTCTTCCATCAACCAACTAAAGTATTTCTTCAGTTACCCGTGGTTCTTTCGCGGTTATCTTCTCTGTACCTATGTTCTTCTTCCCAACTTCTGTTTCTTCCCTTTTTAGAGATGTCCATTCTTCTTCATCTGTAGTGCCCATTGAGGTATTCCTTATTGCCTCAGAGAACTTCAAATGTATCTCTTCATTCCTTAGTACTTCCATATCCCACTTCTTTGCGTATTGATTCTTCATGACTAATCTCAAACTTCAGCTACTCTTCCTCACTACTAAATTGTGATCTGGATCTATATCTGCTCGTGGGTATGCCTTACAATCAGTACCTGATTTCTGAATCTGTCTGACCATGATGTAATCTAACTGAACTCTTCTCATACCTCTCAGCCTTTTCCAAGTATACCACCTCCTCTTGTGATTCCTAAACAGAGTATTCGCTATTACTAGCTGAAATTTATTACACAAATCTATTAGTCTTTCTCCTCTCTTATTGCTAGCAGCAAGCCCATATTTTCCCATAAACCCTTTTTCTATTCCTTCCCCTACAACAGCATTCCAGTTCCTGAAGACCATAAGATTTTCATTTGCCTTTATGCATTGCATTACCTGTTCAGTATCCTCATGTAATTTCTCTATCTCGTCATCTTCAGCTTGGGAAGTCATCATCATGTATACCTGAACTATCATTTTCTTGATTCTGATGAGAACAACCCTATCACTGAATCGTTCACAATAACATACTCTCTGCCCTACTTTCCTATTCATGATGAATCTTACTGCTGTTGTACCATTTTCTGCTGCTGTTGATATTACCCTATATTCATCTGACCAGAAATCCTTGTCTTTGTTCCATTTCACTTCACTGACCACTACTATATCTAGATCGAGCCTTTGCATTTCCCTTTTCAGATTTTCTAACTCCCCTGCCACTTTTAAGCATTTGACATTCCACACCCTGACTCGTAATATGTTATCCTTTCATTGGTTATTCAATCTTTTCCTCACAGCTACCTCCCCCATGGCAGTCCCTCCCAGAGATATGAATGGGGGACTATTCGGGAATATTTTGCCATTAGAGGGATCGCCATGACACTCTTTCAATCACAGGACATATGTTCTGTGTATACACATTACGTGCCTTTAATGCAGTGGTTTCCATTGCCTTCTGCGACCTCATGCCATTGATCATTGCTGATTATTCCACCTTTAGGGGCAGTTTCACACCCCATGGGCAGCAGAGTACTCTTAACTTGTCCACTCATCTACTCTCTTTGCCAAGGCCATTGTCAGAAAGAGGGTGACTTCTAACGCTGGAAGTTTTGAGCCACCAATTCTGATTTTTATTCAAAATTTAAGCAGAGGCCATTTTTGAACCCAGGACTGGTGACATTTTGATTTCTAATCAAAGACACTATTCCTAGACCATGGATGCAATTCTATTGTAAAATCAAATATTCAAAAACAGGATACAAAAATGTCGCAAGTTATATTGCCAAGAGATGGCATTTTAATTACTTTTTGAGTTTTGCAAACGATTGATTCTTGAGGAAGGTTCACATATATAACTTATAAATTTTTCATCGAAATTGGCCAAACTATCATGAATTAAAGTCTGCTGCTGCTGTGGAAATGATGGCATTACCATCTAGCATTACAGTCACCACAACTCCAGACAGCAGCAAAGCTTGAGCAGAATATGAGTCGGTCCTGATGGTCTAGTGTGTGCCTGAGAACCAAAAGGTTGTGGGCTCATTATCAAAGCCGCTACTACTTTCTTCTACCTATATATGAAGGTAGTCTCACACAACTACTGTAGAGGTCTTGATTACTTTTTCCACTATTGCATACATTGATTTGCAAGGAAGATTGGTTTACTTAATTCATAAATATATGGTGCAAAGTGGCTGAACTATTTTTCCTGTGTGTATATGAAGGCTATTTTCAAGAATTACTGTAAGGATTTTGATACTCGCAGCTGACTGGTGCGACATCCTCACCAAAAACCAAGTGGCTGTGGAGATGCAGTGAGTTTGACATATGGCCCACATTGTTAGCCGGTTGTAGTCTGGCAGCCCCACTCACGCCTTCAGGCACTGCAGTATGTCAGTAAGTGGCATATGGTACTTATATCATTTAATTTATAAGAAAGTGATGATATACAGTTATTTAATGTTTATTATTTATCGATGAACAAAATTAAGTTATCTGTTCTCTCATATTTAATCCTAACTCTATGCAGTGTCCCACAAAAGATATTACTGCTACTCCAGACTGTCATCCGGTCTTATATACAATATGTATAACAAGGAAAATTTACTTACAAAAACTGTAAAAGGCCTAGGAGACTGTGAGAGGTTGGTGATGGTTAGACAGGAAGACCAGTTCTCTCAGACTGCTAGGGTGGGAGAGACCCAACTGTTTCGAGTTAGCTGGATATAACTTGAACTTAATAATACAGCACACAGCTTATATCTGGTATTGTTATGCTCTTAATACTAGATGCCTTGCTCATACAAAGCATATCAGCTGGAAATTCTGCATTTAACAGTTAGCTGATCTTTGCATGATCAATTGGTTGTTGTACCTCTTCTTGAGTGGTACCTTTCTGTTTTTTTTTTTTTCAGCATGGCACATTCTACTACAAGCATAATAGTATTGTACACATAACACATGTCATATAGCTGATTCTGTATGCTATACACACATGCTCAATAATCAGATACGACTGCTTACCCCGTAGTTTGGTCCATTTATACCCCAAACCCCAAAATTTGAAATTTTTAGTAGAACAAATAAATAGATTGAATGCAATTCAGGCGGTTTATTAAATCCCAGCTACGTATTATTGTTAGATTTTTTCTTCTTTAGCTACGGTGACTGTTTGGATAGCCGAACCCGCCACCCCCCTTTATCTGATAATATTTTCCAGAATATTTTTTAATTCATTTAACCCTTTAAATAATACTTCCCTTATCATTTCCAAATTATTCTATGACACTAAAAAATGATCTGAACTTGCTTCCCAGTGTCTCACCCAGTCTGCTCGTTCTGTCTCATAAAGAAGGGTGTGTGTATATGTAAGTGTGTGGGTGCACACGCATCCATCCTCACAATAATCAGTAGAAACCAGTTTCAAATATTTTTTCTTCACAGATCCTACACACTGCCAAAATATGTAAACAACATATCCATCAGACATTTGTATTTGGGAGTAGCGTACAAAATCATAAAGAGGCAGAATGACTGGTTCTTACCTTCAGGACGTGAATTCCAGTTCTACTATACTACTGAAAAAAAAAAAAAAAAAAAAGGCAAGAGAGTGTTACATACGGAAAGGTGGGAATGGAGGGGGGAGACCACACAGAACCCAGGAAGAAAGTGACTCATCTGTTGTGAGGATAAGGAGAAACAAAGATCTATTATAACAATACTGTGTGTATAATGGATGACCTCATGTGCTGTAGTATTCTTTTAAATATGTCTACTGAAGTACTGGAATTTTACCTCTTAAAGATAAGTACTGCCCAGCCGTTCGGTCTCTTTGTATCTGAGGAAAACTCATTTACAGGAGAGATGTAAATATGGGAGGCAACATTAAAACTGTTCATTATATTGAACATATTCACCAGAAACAGAATTTCTTGAGATTATGGATTGCACTTTATCATCATCTTTTTTGTGCTGTACAGTCAACTTACTCATCCCTGGACTCTCTCCAGCACTACCTTTTTAACATCTTGATGTTTCTGAATCTGTTCTGTTCCTTATCCCTCTGTCTGGACAGTCTAAGGACTGAGTTCCAGTACAAAAAAGCATCTGCTGTTGGAACTTTTGTTATGTGAAGTTTACTTGATAATGGTAAATTAAGGGCTAAGTAAGGTCATAGTATCAACCTAAAGGCAAACTGTATGGGAAGCACCATTATAAGACATATATTACAAAAGTTATAGATCTACGAAGAGTTGGTGACTCGAAAGAAAAAAGAAGCCCCTGTTCTTGTTATAAAGGTAATTTATCATTTTTCATTGGCAATACATTTTATCAACTTCAACAAAAACATTAGCAAGCTCTGATTGAAAATCATGAATGGTTTAGGCATAAAGGAGATGACTCACCAAAAGGCAGAAGCACTGCATCGCCGATAGGCACATAAACAAGAGGTATGGAGCTTGACTACAATGTGCTCAGCACAATGTAGGGCAACAGGCGTGTGCATGTGAGTGACTGTGTGGGTGTCTGTGTGCATGTTTTTACTACATGCTAGAAAAAGGAAGTGCATTTCGAAAGCTGGCCAAGCTCCGTACCTTCTGTTTGTGACCCTACCGAAGATGCAGATTTCTGCCTTTCAGTGCATTGTGAGCTCCTACAAGGATACATGTGTGTACAGGTTGATAGCTGTAGACATGGACTCATTTTCTGTTAGTATGCCCACACTTCACAAAATCTGACAATTTTTGTGTGCCAAATGTATTGCAATTTATGATTTAGCACTTATCCGCCAATATGTATATCTCAGCCAAGAATACTTTGAATAATTTATATTTTGCACCCAGATTCACTGATCGAGTATTATACAAATGAAATTTGTGTTCTACAATGACAAAATGTGATTCAAATATGCACGACATTTAATAAACATTTCACTTTAGTCACATCGAGGTATAAAAATAGTTGAATTACAATTTACACGAATCATTCAAAATTAATATATATTGAAGCCACTTATATTCAAATTACTTATGATGAAAATCATATACTAATGAGAATACAGAAATCCTTTTACACTTTTCTAAGAACTTGAAAATGTAATGGCGGAGAATTACTTTTTAAATATATATTTCATAAAACATCAGCCATTTTAGTAATTGTATTGACCTTTAATTGGAAACCCTCTGTTTTATATGTATTTCATATTTAACAAACATGTTACAGTTTCCACTTTCCTTCCAAAAAAAAAATCAGAATTGTTAACTTATTTCAATTTCTTCTGCGGAATACCTTTCTAACTTGTTTTCTAGCTCATAAATATATTCCAAAGTTTTGATGTTACATCTATAGCAGAAATATATTTGAAACAATGCAAACTCCAGGTAGGAATACCAACAATGTAGTAAAAGATAAGATTGCTACTTACCGTAAATAGGACATGTCAAATTGCAGACAGGCATGATTGAAGACACTCACATGAAGCTTTCAGCCACACCATTTGTCAGTAAACACAAACACACACACACACACACACACACACACACACACACACACACACACACACACTACTATCCCTTTCCCTTCTCTGTTCTCTCCCGACTGCTGCTTGCATCCCCCATGACGTTGCATTCTGGTTCCATATGTTGGAGTTGGCGGTCATGTGTGCATGAGGCGTGCTTGCTTTGCGTGTGTGTGTGTGTGTGTGTGTGTGTGTGTGTGTGTGTGTGTCTTTACTGATGAAAGCTATGGCTGGACGCTTCATGTGCGTGTCTTTTGATCGTGCCTCTCTGCAACTTGACGTGTCTTCTTTACATTAAGTGGCAATATATCTGTTCTTACATTGCAGAAATATATTTCTTTCTTATATTCACAGCTGTATTTGGCAAAAATTTAGCAGAAATCCAATGCAGTTAGAAGATTCTGACATATGGTGCCTACATATTTATTTATTTATTTAACTTGGCAAGATTAGGGCCATCAGGCCTCTCTCATATCTAACCAGGCATTCGATGTAACATGTATCAGGACAGGCTTTCAAACTCTTGCTCCTTTATAGTAAAAGTACACACATTCTCACACACAATAACAAAGACACCCAAACGTACACTCAAGGGTCTGTAAGAGCTTGAAAGCCTGGGTCAGTACTGTTTTATGTTATGTGTTTCTATGCTCCATAGAACAAGTGTTTATTTTTCCCTTATTTTACATATTGTTCCTTCCAGTAATTTCCATTATTCTTATATATTGTGATATACATGTTATAATCCATTTAGAAAATAAAAATTGCGCCCCCACCGCCACTCCCCCCTCCCCACCCCGCCCCTCCCACACACACACAGTTTCTATTAGTACCTGATAAGTACAACAATAATTAGAAATTATGGCAAAGTACGTTTTTAATTATGAGAGCTAGCAGCAATGGGGAAAAGGGTGGAAGATGGGGAGGGGGGAGGGGGAGAGGGAGAGGGAGAGGGAGGGAGGGGGAGGGAGAGAGAGAGAGAGAGAGAGAGAGAGAGAGAGAGAGAGAGAGATGGGCTAACACACAGTTAATGAATATAAGGATAAGAGAAGGCAGTGTGACTTGGAGGAAGGGAAATAGAAAGACGCATAACTGGGAGAAGATAGGAGCATTGGCTTTACTATTTGACAGATGGAAAATTGGTGATATAATTTAATTTTTGTGGAAACATAATGGGGATGACATAAAGAAGCACTTCAGCTTCTTCTTAAAAGAGTAGGGCATTGAATTGCACACACAATACAAGGCAGCTTATTAACGCGATGGACAAAAGCAACAGCAAAGGAGTTTGTGAAGGAGGAAGGGGCAGGGAATCACCCAGTAATTTTACTCCCTACACGACTTCATAACATCTCCCTGCAAATTAGAGTTATTTTATTTCTCACAACATTATCTCCCAACAAACCTCATGTATCTCAACAAGGGCACCAGACGTGAAATTGTTCAAACTTCTTCGAACACTGTCCGGAAGAGGTGCTAGCATTGCTTGTCTATCATTGCTAAGTTTCCTTCTGATTGGACTTACATTCAACACAACGGTTAGTTCGCTAGCATTAACATGGCGATGAACACTGCTACACATAGTATAGTTATTGTTAAGTTGCCAGTGTTAAGAGAGAAAGCAGTAGCAGCCTGAATTGTTTCCACGTGTAATGAGTTCTACTGATTCAGAACTAGGCAGCCTAGGATTCAAGGAAGCCTTGCCATCATTTTATGCCATGTACATAGGTTTCTTTTTTACCCATCAATATTGTTTCTTTAAACATAAATGGTGGAAAGTTTATAATTGTGTTAACACAACAGGGAGTGTGAATTAACATTATGACCATAAGAGTGACTGCAGAACCGATAGAAAAATGACGTAAAGTGGAAGAAAATGTTACTTCCTGATATATGGAAGAGGGATAATGCTGTGGATGCTGTATTAGAATTATGCCAGTCAACTACTCAATTACAGATGACTGGTTGGTTACATGTAACTAAACTTAAAAACCCAGAAAAGCACCCTAGCTTTTGAGCTATTATTCTTCTCCTAGTTGTTGTCTGGGGGAGGTGTACAAGAAGACCTCTATTTAGGAGATAGAGCAGCTACAACCTAAATTACAAACAAAGTTTTAAAGAAATATTGCAAAATACCTACCTCACCAACATCAAAAACCCAAATTTTTCCCATATCATCACCAACAGTTACATGCAAACCAGATGGAGTCCAAGAAACACGATTCAGAGCAGGATTTCCATCTACTGTAATACTGGCTGTGGGTACCTGCAGAAAGAGCAAAAAGAAAGTTATTCTTTACTTTACAGTAATACTGTAAATAGTTGTGAATCAGTCGATTACAATTCAGAAAAGTTTCCAGCAGCTCAAACTGAAAACTGACTCAAGGGTTCATACTACACCACTAAATGCATCAACTGTCATACTGTATTCCAAAAAAACAAGAGGTTCTCAGTACATAAATTTGTTAGTCATGCATCATAATTTTAAATAATGGTCTGTCTACACAGCTGGGTGGCCACTGTGCCTGACTGCCAGGCGGGAGGCCAGGATTCAACTCCCAGCACTGCTGGAGATTTTACCCAGTGACTCAGTGTTGTAGTGTCCTCAACATCATTTCATCATCATTGAATTTCAAGTCACCGAAGTGGCTTCAGACAGACTTGGACTAGGAGGTCAACAACCCCGGATGGCGTTTCCTGGCCAGTAATGCCATACAATATTTCATTTCCTTTAATTAATTGAATTAAAAAGGAGGAAATAAGCAGTAAATGCTAATTAGACATGCAGTTATTGAACATAAGAAAAAAAGACAAACCGTACATGTTACATTGTCACAACAGGAAAATGTTTACATGATTATTATCCATTTAGTTAAATTTATTGTAATTAATTTCTGCAAACCACATTTTGTATTTTCATTTACTGATAAAAATGAACAATACATCGAGTGTACAGATGCAATCTTCCATTGTACTGCTTCTTAAAAGCTAGATTCTTGTCCTTTACATGTGACAGCCGCTGAACATGGCAGTGCTGTATTGGAAAATGAAAACAAAAATCGCCCCCCTTTGCTGTGTGAAGAGACACACATTGTGCATTACAGCAATGGCAGCATGCATGTTTGACACAAACTTGGCCACAGTCTCACACAGAATACAGAGACTAAACTGCTCCACAAACTCTTAAAAACACACAAACATGGTTAATCATTAGTAATGATAAGTGATGTAACCAATGAAAGTTCAAGCTTTACAACAATTTTTTTTTCTGCCACAATAGCTAAATTGGTTTGTCTTGCATTTCAATCTGATGCAAAGAAAATGACAAAAGAGTTGACAGATAAATGTTATATTTTAAACTGTGTACACAAAATTGTTCTTCAAAGTACCAATTGGTCTCTGTGACTCTTATAACAAACACTTCCCCAAAAGTGTACAAAAAACCATGCTTCCTCCTAAATATTTCTGGATATTACTCCCCTCTTTTCAACCAAAATACAACGTCCCACAAATGTTTGATGGGATTCATGCTGGATGATCTAGGTGGCCAAATCATTCACTTGAACTGGGCCCTGTGACATGGCATATTGTCATTCATAAAAATTCCATCATTGTTCAGTAACATGAATGGCTGCAAACGGTCAATGGTCGGTTCAGATGGGCGAGGGGATCCAGTTCATTCGCTGTTAAGAAAGCTCACATTACTACGGAGCCACCACCCAGCTTGCACAGTGCTTTGTTGACAACTTGGGTCCATGGCTTAATGTTGTCTCCACTCCACTTTAACCCCGCGATCAGCTCTTATCAAATGAAACTGAGATTCATCTAACCAGGCCATGGTTTTCAAGCTGTCTAGGCTCCAAATGATATGGTCGTGAGCCCAGGAAAATCTCTGTAGGCGATGTCATGCTCTCAGCAAAGTCACTTGCATCAGTTGCCTGCTGCCATAGCCCATTAATGCCGAATTTTGCCACATTTTCCTAATGGATACATTTGTCATACATCCCACATTGATTTCTATGCTCATTTCATGCAGTGTTGCTTATGTCAGCACTGAAAACTCAATGCAAACGTCACTGTGCTCAGTCGTTAAATGAAGGCAGTTTGCCACTGCATTGTCCGTGGTGAGAGGTAATGCCTGAAATTTGTTATTCTTGGTGTACTGTAGACACTATGGATCTCAGAATATTGAATTCCCTAACAATTTTTGGAATGGAATGTCCCATACATCTAGCTCCAACTACCATTCTGCATTCAAAGTTTGCTAATTCCTGATGTGAGACCACAATCACACTGGAAATCTTTCCACATGAATTATCCAAGTACAAATAATAGCCATGCCAAGGCACTGCCTTTTTTTATCCTGTGCACAACCTCCAATTAATATGAACTGTATAGATCTTGCCCACTTGGTGGTAACTGATGTTTGACAGATTCACTTATGTCTAGGTTTTCTTGATGTCCATACATATCACATCTTTTTGTGGTCGTCTTTTGCTGTCTTTAACTATTGTGAAACATTATGTGTTTAATGTAATTTTGAGAGTTGGTTTGACGTTTGAGAGCTGTATGACACACTTCAAAGATGCTATATGTATACATTTATTTATATTTATCATAGATGAAGTTTGGTTGTCAACTATAGGTTACACAAAACTGCAGATAACCTAAACATCATCTATGATAAATATAAATAAATGTAAACATACAGCATCTTTGAAATACGTCAAACAGCTGTCAAACTTCAAACCAACTGTCACAATTACATGAAATCAATAACATTTCACAATAAACAAAGACAGCAAAAAATGACCATACAAAGATGTGCCATATATACATCAAGGAAACCTAGTATAGCGTAACTGTATTTACCTATACAAATGTGCCATCGCTAGCTGCGCCCCATTAGATATGGGAACAAAGCTGGCGGTGAGGATATGATTCAGAACAGATATGCAATTTAAAAACTTTATTTGCATTTGGTTGTTGAATAACCTGTGGTTTATGACTAGATCAACTCTCATTCATTCTAACTACAGTACAGATAAAACAGCTAGCTACATTCTACACTCTGTAGATATCCCAAAACTTGACTGAGCACAGTAACCTAAACCTGAAGTAACACTACAGTTCACATGTTGCAGACGAATACTTAAGACAGACCCACAATTATACTCTTGAAATGACGTCTTTCACATCTAACAGGTAGTCTGGTATGAAAACGATGTTCAAAGCAAGCAACTACTGGAAGTAGCACAGTTCATATACCAATTCTATTGTCACAGCTTGCAGAATACATTACAGAAGATTAACAGTTCATGAAATTAATTATCAGTTCACAGGTAATCATTAAAAACAGTCACTGAATGTATTCTCAGTTACAGAATTTAGAAAAAGGCGATACATTTTGTGATTCGTAACTAATACTAAATCATCTGCAGTATGCAGTACACTTCCAGTCATTTTGGGCACAAATGATGCCCCCCCCCCCCCCACCATGAACCATAGACCTTGCCGTTGGTGGGGAGGCTTGCGTGCCTCAGCAATACAGATAGCCTTATCGTAGGTGCAACCACAATGGAGGGGTATCTGTTGAGAGGCCAGACAAACATATGGTTCCTGAAGAGGGGCAGCAGACTTTTCAGTAGTTGCAGGGGCAACAGTCTGGATGATTGACTGATCTCGCCTTGTAAGACTAACCAAAACGGCCTTGCTGTGCTGGTACTGCGAACGGCTGAAATCAAGGGGAAACTACAGCCGTAATATTTCCCGAGGGCGTGCAGCTTTACTGTATGGATAAATGATGATGGCGTCCTCTTGGGTAAAATATTCCGGAGGTAAAATAGACCCCCATTCGGATTTCCGGGCGGGGACTACTCAAGAGGATGTCGTTATCAGGAGAAAGAAAACTGGCGTTCTACGGATCGGAGCGTGGAATGTCAGATCCCTTAATCGGGCAGGCAGGTTAGAAAATTTAAAAAGGGAAATGGATAGATTAAAGTTAGATATAGTGGGAATTAGTGAAGTTCGGTGGCAGGAGGAACAAGACTTCTGGTCAGGTGAATACAGGGTTATAAATACAAAATCAAATAGGAGTAATGTAGGAGTAGGTTTAATAACGAATAAAAAAATAGGAGTTAGGGTAAGCTACTACAAACAACATAATGAACACATTATTGTGGCCAAGATAGACACGAAGCCCACGCCTACGACAGTAGTACAAGTCTATATGCCAACTAGCTCTGCAGATGACGAAGAAAATGAAGAAATGTACGATGAGATAAAAGAAATTATTCAGATTGTGAAGGGAGACAAATATTTAATTGTCATGGGTGACTGGAATTCGAGTGTAGGAAAAGGGAGAGAAGGAAACATAGTAGGTCAATATGGATTTTGGCTAAGAAATGAAAGAGGAAGCCGCCTGGTAGAATTCTGCGCAGAGCACAACATAATCATAGCTAACACTTGGTTTAAGAATCATGAAAGAAGGTTGTACACATGGAAGAACCCTGGAGATACTAAAAGGTATCAGATAGATTATATAATGGTAAGACAGAGATTTAGGAACCAGGTTTTAAATTGTAAGACATTTCCAGGGGCAGATGTGGACTCTGACCACAATCTATTGGTTCTGACCTGTAGATTAAAACTGAAGAAACTGCAAAAAGGCGGGAATTTAAGGAGATGGGACCAGGATAATCTGACAAAACCAGAGGTTGCACAGAGATTCAGGGAGAGCATAAATGAACAATTGACAAGAATGGGGGAAAGAAATACAGTAGAAGAAGAATGGGTAGCTTTGAGGGATGAAGAAGTGAAGGCAGCAGAGGATAAAGTAGGTAAAAAGACGAGAGCTAGTAGAAATCCTTGGGTGACAGAAGAAATATTGAATTTAATTGATGAAAGAAGAAAATATAAAAAATGCAGTAAATGAAACAGGCAAGAAGGAATACAAACGTCTCAAAAATGAGATCGACAGGAAGTGCAAAATGGCTAAGCAGGGATGGCTAAAGGACAAATGTAAGGGTGTAGAGGCTTATCACATGAGGGGTAAGATAGATACTGCCTACAGGAAAATTAAAGAGACCTTTGCAGAAAAGAGGACCACTTGTATGAATATCAAGAGCTCAGATGGAAACCCAGTTCTAAGCAAAGAAGGGAAAGCAGAAAGGTGGAAGGAGTATATAGAGGGTTTATACAAGGGCGATGTACTTGAGGACAATATTATGGAAATGGAAGAGGATGTAGATGAAGATGAAATGGGAGATAAGATACTGCGTGAAGAGTTTGACAGAGCACTGAAAGATCTGAGTCTACACAAGGCCCCGGGAGTAGACAACATTCCATTAGAACTACTGACGGCCTTGGGAGAGCCAGTCATGACAAGAGTCTACCATTTGGTGAGTAAAATGTATGAGACAGGTGAAATACCCTCAGACTTCAAGAAGAATATAATAATTCCAATCCCAAAGAAAGCAGGCGTTGACAGATGTGAAAATTACCAAACTATCAGTTTAATAAGTCACAGATGCAAAGTACTAACGCGAATTCTTTACAGACGAATGGAAAAAATGGTAGAAGCCGACCTCGGGGAAGATCAGTTTGGATTCCGTAGAAATATGGGAACACGTGAGGCAATACTGACCCTACGACTTATCTTAGAAGCAAGATTAAGAAAAGGCAAACCTACGTTTCTAGCATTTGTAGACTTAGAGAAAGATTTTGACAATGTTGACTGGAATACTCTCTTTCAAATTCTGAAGGTGGCAGGGGTAAAATACAGGGAGCGAAAGGCTATTTACAATTTGTACAGAAATCAGATGGGAGTTATAAGAGTCGAGGGGCATGAAAGGGAAGCAGCCGTTGGGAAGGGAGTGAGACAGGGTTGTAGCCTATCCCCGATGTTATTCAATCTGTATATTGAGCAGGCAGTGAAGGAAACAAAAGAAAAATTTGGAGTAGGTATTAAAATCCATGGAGAAGAAATAAAAACTTTGCGGTTCGCCGATGACATTGTAATTCGGTCAGAGACAGCAAAGGACTTGGAAGAGCAGTTGAATGGAAGGACAGTGTCTTGAAGGGAGGATATAAGATGTTGTTGTTGTTGTGGTCTTCAGTCCTGAGACTGGTTTGATGCAGCTCTCCATGCTACTCTATCCTGTGCAAGCTTCTTCATCTCCCAGTACCTACTGCAACCTACATCCTTCTGAATCTGCTTAGTGTATTCATCTCTTGGTCTCCCCCTACGATTTTTACCCTCCACGCTGCCCTCCAATACTAAATTGGTGATTCCTTGATGCCTCAGAACATGTCCTACCAACCGATCCCTTCTTCTGGTCAAGTTGTGCCACAAACTCCTCTTCTCCCCAATCCTATTCAGTACCTCCTCATTAGTTATGTGATCTACCCATCTAATCTTCAGCATTCTTCTGTAACACCACATTTCGAAAGCTTCCATTCTCCTCCTGTCCAAACTATTTACCGTCCATGTTTCACTTCCATACATGGCTACACTCCACACAAATACTTTCAGAAATGACTTCCTGACACTTAAATCTATACTCGATGTTAACAAATTTCTCTTCTTCAGAAACGCTTTCCTTGCCATTGCCAGTCTACATTTTATATCCTCTCTACTTCGACCATCATCAGTTATTTTGCTCCCCAAATAGCAAAACTCCTTTACTACTTTAAGTGTCTCATTTCCTAATCTAATACCCTCAACATCACCCGACTTATTCGACTACATTCCATTATCCTTGTTTTGCTTTTGTTGATGTTCATCTTATATCCTCCCTTCAAGACACCATCCATTCCGTTCAACAGCTCTTCCAAGTCCTTTGCTGTCTCTGACAGAATTACAATGTCATCGATGAACCTCAAAGTTTTTATTTCTTCTCCATGGATTTTAATACCTACTCCGAATTTTTCTTTTGTTTCCTTTATTGCTTGCTCAATATACAGATTGAATAACATCGGGGAAAGGCTGCAACCCTGTCTTACTCCCTTTCCAACCACTGCTTCCCTTTCATGTCCCTCGACTCTTAAACCTCCCATCTGGTTTCTGTACAAATTGTAAATAGCCTTTCGCTCCCTGTATTTTACCCCTGCCACCTTTAGAATTTGAAAGAGAGTATTTCAGTGAACATTGTCAAAAGCTTTCTCTAAGTCTACAAATGCTAGAAACATAGGTTTGCCTTTCCTTAATCTTTCTTCTAAGATAAGTCGTAAGGTCAGTATTGCCTCACGTGTTCCAGTATTTCTACAGAATCCAAACTGATCTTCCCCGAGGTCGGCTTCTACTAGTTTTTCCATTCGTCTGTAAAGAATTCGTGTTAGTATTTTGCAGCTGTGGCTTATTAAGCTGATTGTTCGGTAATTCTCACATCTGTCAACACCTGCTTTCTTTGGGATTGGAATTATTATATTCTTCTTGAAGTCTGAGGGTATTTCGCCTGTTTAATACATCTTGCTCACCAGATGGTAGAGTTTTGTCATGACTGGCTCTCCCAAGGCCGTCAGTAGTTCCAATGGAATGTTGTCTACTCCGGGGGCCTTGTTTCAACTCAGGTCTTTCAGTGCTCTGTCAAACTCTTCACGCAGTATCGTATCTCCCATTTCATCTTCATCTACATCCTCTTCCATTTCCATAATATTGTCCTCAAGTACATCGCCCTTGTATAGACCCTCTATATACTCCTTCCACCTTTCTGCTTTCCCTTCTTTGCTTAGAACTGGGTTTCCATCTGAGCTCTTGACGTTCATACAAGTGGTTCTCTTATCTCCAAAGGTCTCTTTAATTTTCCTGTAGGCCGTATCTATCTTACCCCTAGTGAGATAAGCCTCTACATCCTTACATTTGTCCTCTAGCCATCCCTGCTTAGCCATTTTGCACTTCCTGTCGATCTCATTTTTGAGACGTTTGTATTCCTTTTTGCCTGCTTCATTTACTGCATTTTTATATTTTCTCCTTTCATCAATTAAATTCAATATTTCTTCAGTTACCCAAGGATTTCTACTAGCCCTCGTCTTTTTACCTATTTGATCCTCTGCTGCCTTCACTACTTCATCCCTCAAAGATATAAGATGAACATCAACAAAAGCAAAACGAGGATAATGGAATGTAGTCTAATTAATTCGGGTGATGCTGAGGGAATTAGATTAGGAAATGAGACACTTAAAGTAGTAAAGGAGTTTTGCTATTTGGGGAGCAAAATAACTGATGATGGTCAAAGTAGAGAGAATATAAAATGTAGACTGGCAATGGCAAGGAAAGTGTTTCTGAAGAAGAAGAGATAAATACACTAAGCAGATTCAGAAGGATGTAGGCTGCAGTAGGTACTGGGAGATGAAGAAGCTTGCACAGGATAGAGTAGCATGGAGAGCTGCATCAAACCAGTCTCAGGACTGAAGACCACAACAACAACAACAACAACAACAACATGCTTTTACCATAACCTTTTGCAGCTTGACTAATAATGGTTTCCACCCTGCCTCTTTTGTAAGTTTGCAATAATTGCATGTAAAGTTAGCTATTGCTGTTTACTATGTTTATACCAATTACAATTAAAGATTTAATATTAATACTAAAATCAGGCTTTTTGCAGATGAAGTTACCTATAATGAAGTACTATCTGAGAGAAGCTGCATAAATATTCAGTCAGATCTTGATAAGATTTCAACATGGTGCAAAGATTGGCAACTCACTCTAACTGTTCAGAAATGTAAAACTGTGCACTTCAAAAAATGAAAAAAATGTACTATCCTATGCCAACTATAATATCAATGAGTCACTGTTGGAATCGGCCAACTCATACAAATACCTAGGTGTAACAATTTGTAGAGATATGAAATTGAATGATCACATAGGTTTGGACGTGGGTGAAGCAGGTGGTAGACTCCAGTTTGTTGGTGGAATACTGGGGAAGTGTAATCAGTTTCCAAAAGAGATTGCTTACAAATCACTCGAGCGACCCACCCTAGAATATTGCTCAAATGTGTGGGGCCCGTACCAGTTAGGACTAACAGGGGATATTGAACGTATACAGAGAAGGGCAGCACAAACGGTCACAGGTTTATTTAATTCAGAAGAGATTGTCAGAGATACTGAAGGGATTGATGTGGTGGTTGTTGGGATGCTTAAGGGGGACTAAACAGCTAAGGTCATCAGTCCCGCATTCCAAAAACAGGCGAGCCGAAAATTTGCGGAGCAGGTAAAAACCAAAGGGGGGAGGAGACACCCCCCCCCCCAGGCACTAAAAGAACACAAATACAGCAACAAACACTACAGACAAGAAGAGTACAGATGAACACCAGACAGAAAGAAACAGAAGAAAAGAAGATGGCCAGAGACTGGTTGACTGACCACGAGAACAAAAAAAGGGAAAGAGTCAACCATCCGACTACACAACAAAACAGCAACAAATTTTGAGAGACGCAAGGACAAAAGACACAGAAAGGGAAAGGTGCAGGACCTCCCTAAATAGAACCATAAAAAGGACTACCACGGATAAAATTTAAAACGTCGTCAGCCATGGAGGCATCGTCACATAAAACCAAAGGCAAAGTGCCCGGGAGATTAAAAGACTGCCGGAGGGTGCGCAGTCGGGGACACTCCAACAAAATGTGGGCGACCGTCAGCCGGGACCCACACCGACACAGGGGAGGATCCTCCTGACGCAAAAGATGGCCGTGCGTCAGGGAGGTATGGCCGATGCGGAGGCGACACAGGATGACAGAGTCCCTGTGAGAAGCCCGGTCGTCTCCTTGACAGCCCGCAGTTTATTTGGGGATGTCATGCCACGCCACTCAGCAGTCCACATCCCAAGCACCTTACGGCGCAACACCAGCTGCTGATCGCGAGCTGTGAGGCCGATCTCCAAAGCTGGGGCGTCGATCGCCCCTTTGGCCAGCCTGTCAACACGTTCGTTCCCCGGGATGCCAACGTGACCTGGGGTCCAAACAAAGACCACCGAACTACCAGAACGGGTAATGGCAGAAACAGACACCTGAATAGAGGTCACCAGAAGAGAAGAGGTATAGCAGCGGTCGATGCCCTGGAGGCTGCTCAGGGAGTCACTGCAGATGACGATGGACGTACCTGAGCAGAAACGCATATGCTCAAGAGCGCGCAATATGGCCACCAGCTCTGCAGTAAAAATACTGCAGCCAGCCGGCAAGGAGCGCTGCTCAACATGGGCGGCGTGAGCAAAAGCGTAGGCAGTGCTACCATCAACCAGGGAACCATCAGTGTAGACAGTCTCACAGCCCGAAAATGAGGCGAGGAGCGCAAGAAAATGGTGACGGAAGGCCACAGGCGGAACCGAGTCCTTGGGTCCCTGTGCCAAGTCCAGACGGACGGACGGCCAGGGCAAACACCAGGGAGGCGTAGGTGCACGGATCCAGAAGGGAGGCAGAAGAGGGAATGACCCCAGTTCCGACAGCAGGGACTGGACACGGACAGCTATGGAAAGCCCAGACCTAGGTCGCCGTTCGGGCAGATGGAGGACCATGGCAGGGAAAAGCAGGCGACGATTGGGATGGCCCGGCGAGCAATGCACGTGGACAGCAAGGTCGGCGAGCAGTCGATGGCGGCGAATCCGCAGCGGGGGAACCCCGGCCTCCACCAGTAGACTATCCATGGGGCTCGTACGAAAAGCGCCAGTTGCAAGCCGAACCCCACAGTGGTGTATGGGGTCTACCAACTTCAACACTGAGGGTGATGCAGACCCATAGGCCAGGCTCCCATAATCAAGCCTGGACTGCACAAGGGCTCTGTATAATCGCAACAGCGTGCAGCGATCTGCCCCCAAGATGTGTGGCTCAGGCAGCGGAGGGCGTTGAGGTGCCGCCAGCACTTTTGCTTCAGCTGAATAATATGAGGAACCCATGTGAGCCGGGCATCAAAGTCGAGTCCTAAGAAGCGGCAAGTGTCCACCACGTCAAGCAGGTGGCCGTCGAGGTGAAGTTCAGGATGAGGGTGGACCGTCCGACGCCTGCAGAAGTGCGTAACTCGAGTCTTGGCTGCAGAGAACTGAAAACCATGAGTCAGAGCCCATGATGCTGCCTTGCGAACGGCTACTTGCAGCCTGCGTTCGGTGATTCCCGTAGTCGTGTAGCTAAATGAGATGCAGAAGTCGTCGGCATACAAAGAAGGAGACACCGATGACCCCACGGCTGCAGCCAGACCATTAATGGCCACTAGAAATAAGGAGACGCTCAACACCGAGCCCTGCAGGACCCCATTTTCCTGTATATAAGATGAACTAGAGGCGGCACCCACTTGCACCCGGAAAGAGCGGCGCAATAAAAAGGTTTGAAGAAAAGACGGGAGCTGACCACGAAGACCCCACTCGTGCAACATAGCAAGGATGTGATGCCTCCATGTGGTGTCATACGCCTTCCGCAGATCAAAAAAGACAGCAACGAGATGCTGACGTCGGGCAAAGGCCGTACGGATAGCAGATTCCAGCCGCACCAAGTTGTCCGCTGCAGACCGGCCCCAACGGAAGCCACCCTGGGATGGAGCGAGGAGACCGCGCGACTCAAGGACCCAACACAAATGCCGCCCCACCATACGTACGAGCAATTTGCACAAAATGTTGGTGAGGGTAATGGGACGATAGCTGTCCACCGCCAGTGGGTCCGCACCGGGTTTCAAGATGGGGACAATAAGACCCTCTCGCCACTGCGACGGGAACACGCCTTCGCTCCAAATGCGGTTAAAGATGGTGAGGATGTGTCTCTACTGAAGGGATTGAAATGGCAGATCTTGAAGACATACATAAACTATGCCAAGAAGGTCTATTAACAATGCTTCAACAGGCTTTAAATGATTACTTTAGGGATATACAACAGCTCCTACATATTGCTCACACAGGGATCACGAGGATAAGATTAGAATAATTACTGCAGGTGTGCACACACACACACACACACACACACACACACACACACACAGGGGCATTCAAACAATCATTCTTCCTGCACTTCGTACATGAATGGAACACGCAACTGGTACAATGGAACATACCGTATTTACTCGAATCTAAGCCGCACTCGAATCTAAGCCGCACCTGAAAAATGAGACTCGAAATAAAGGAAAAAAAACAATTTCCCGAATCTAAGCCGCACCTGAAATTTGAGACTCGAAATTCAAGGGGAGAGAAAAGTTTAAGGCCGCACCTCCAAATCGAAACAAAGTTGGTCCATTGTAATATTAGACACAATTTAGGTCGAATGAAAGACGATACAGCTACAGTAGTTTGGTTCGAGTCGTAAGCTTAGCAGTTAAGCTTTACCAGGTAGCCATTGCTATGCGTCAGGCGCTCCGTCCGTATTTATACGGGTACCCTTCCTTTTTCACGTGCTTCGTCTGGTTTGAATCGATTGCTTATTTTGCTTTGGTCTGATAAGTGCCGTTTTCTTTGTTATAGGTGTTTACGTCACTCTAAGCTGAAAATGCATTACTGTACTGTGTAATGCATTGTTTGTCGCATTTTGATAGTGCGTGTTTACGGCCTGTCACCGCTCGTGGCATGACTTGCTTTTGTGCGCACTACCACCGCTAAAAAAAAAAAAAAAAAAGAGGAATCGTCTCATTAGCGAAACAATGGCAAGAGACTGCTATTTGTTGTTACTTACACTGCTGCTTTCTTTGATAATGATCAACAAGAAACAAATGCGTATGATAGAACATGTATATGATAGAACATGTTCTGAACGAGAGTTTTGTGAAAATTTTCCTCCGTTTGAAAATCTTTGCGGCCGCTTCTTTAGTACATCAAATTCTGCACAGAAATTAGTCATCTTACATTTAAAATCTAGTCAGTTGCCGTGCTTCATTTCTGACTGTATCACTATTAGGCATAAGAATAATACGAATATAAACATGACACGATACGTATATTCTTCCGCGTTTGCTGTTGTTTCACTCTGGTTTCGTAGTTTATTACGCAGACAGGATTTAAATGAGATAGCAGCAAACACGAAAGAATACATGGCAAAATGTTTATATTCGTATTATTCTTATGGTGAAGAGAATACTGCATGTGATTCATGTTTCATCAGGTTCCTATTAGCAACCATCTCTTCTCACAGGTAGGAAAAAACTCTGAACGTAGAGTTGGCCATATTGACAAACATCCCTAACAGTCTTGCCAGTCGGATTTTCGTAGTACATTGAAATTCAGCTACATTCGAAGATGAACAATACGGAATTTGTATTTACTTCGTTGGATAATGTATGAAAATGCAGTGGTCGAAACGCGGGGCGGAGAAAAAAAAAGCTCGTCATCTACCTTTTTTTTAAATTTATTTACTGATGCAGAGGTTTTGGCGCCAGTATTTATCTTTGTGCCCACATTGTGTAGCACTACATATATTCGACGGCAGAAGTTAGTTGTGGCGGCACCTATCAACATTTTTCAGAACTTCCTTGCTTTGCACTCGATTCTAAGCCGCAGGTGGTGTTTTGGATTACAAAAACCGGAAAAAAAGTGCAGCTTAGATTCGAGTAAATACGGTACCCTCTGCCATGCACCTTATAGTGGTTTGCAGAGTATAGATGTAGATATAGATGTAAAAGTGGTAATTTATGTTTCTGAGTACATTAATAGTACAGTAAGATTTCTCTCATCAAGGACTTTTAGATAAAACAATAATCTCTATTAAATTATGTTGTTTGATTCGCGTAAATGTTGAATTCTATTCCAGTAACAATGTGTTAACTAAGGACATTAATTACTGTGAAACCAAATGAGCACAAATCTTGCTAATATTAGCTGTATAACTGCTATGGTTTATCTACTTCATCAGAAAGTTAGTGATCAAGTATGTCTTTACAAATGAATGTTATCATAGATAAATTAGAGACTTAAATGTCTCAGGGAAAATTTTAAAAATGGCTCAAATGGATCTGAGCACTATGGGACTTAACATATGAGGTCATCAGTCCCCTACAACTTAGAACTACTTAAACCTAACTAATCTAAGGACATCACAAACATCCATGCCGGAGGCAGGATTCGAACCTGCGATCATAGCGGTCACGCGCTTCCAGACTGAAGTGCCTAGAACTGCTCGGCCACAGCGGCTGGCAGGTAAAATTTAATTTAAGATCTATACGATCACATGTAGTACAGCACTTCCCCATTACGTCCAATGCTGGGGTGCTATTCCGTGTTGGAGAGCCCTGGTAATAGTGACAATATAAGGGGAGATGTGAATTGAAGTTTGTGTTAGGGAGGGTATTTGACTTGGGTAGTTCGTGCAGCTATGTTGACCATAATGCTATGGTGGTGTATTGGTCACCATATCTGCCTAGTAAGCAAGAAGATCCGGGTTCGAGTCTCAGCCGCAGCACAAATTTTAATTCACTTCTTCAGCTTCCAACATTATCAATGGTAACACAGTTTTAGATTAGTGTTTACAAATGAACAATGGTAACAAAGTTTTAAATTAGTGTTATTTTGTAATTAGCACAGTTTCCTGGTAAAAAGCCACGTTAATGGGTTATAAGTAAACAAAATAATGTAACAAATAATGACGTTAGGTATTGTGCACACACTATATACAAGATCATACTGAAGATATTGGGGGAGGGGAAGAAGAACACAACAGATGGAAAGGATCCACCAGCTTTATTGTACAAGACATTAAGTAAAACTGTCAAACATCTTCTAACCTACCATGAAGTAGGAAGTATCAGTACCGCTCATATTAATGGTAAGTTGTACTACACAAGGCCACTAATGCCAAAATAGGCCTCCAGCACAGAATCAATAAACCCTTCAGCAGCTAACTGTCATCAGTTTTAATATAAAATTCATACTCTGACATATATTATGCTGCAAGCCCTACAGTGTGTAAGTTACTAACAAAACATAACATTCAAATACAGAATGAAAGTAAAATTTAACAATGGGAACTCCATGTTGGAATATCAACAGATTGCTACTTCCTGTAAAGTTGATATGTTACGTTGCAGAGAGGCACAACAGAAAGACACTTACACATTAGCTTTTGACCAAAGCCTTAATCAGAAAAGGAAACGCACGCACCCCCCCCCCCCCCCCCCACACCCACACACACACAAACAAACTCATTCACACAAGCAAGTACACATCACGCTCACACAACCGCCATCTCTGGCGGCAGCTTGGGTCAGAATGGCATGGTGGTCTGAGCTGCCAGAGATGGTGGTTGTGCATGTGTGAGGTGCACTTGCTAATGTGAATGAATGTGTGCGTGTTTCCTTTTCTGATGAAGGCCTTGGCCAAAAGCTGATGTGGAAGTGTATTTTTGTTGTGCCTGTATGCAACATAACATACCACCTTTAAGGTAAGTAGTGATCTATCTTTTCCTTGTATTGTTGATACTACAAAATAAAATAGACTTTTCCAACATTCTGGCAAGGAGCAACACACCATTGGTGGTCATGTGATATAGCCAGAAGAGTTCAAAACTTACGACCAGTCTTCAGAAAATGAATAACAGGGGGTGGCATTATGTGGCCTGTCTTTGAATAAAATCTCTTGAAACAAAATTCCAAGGCATCTGCACTTTTGCAATCGGAATGAATGAATTTACACAGCACTAATATTATTTGACATGATATTGCTTCACCATCATCCCACAAAGAAATCTGCACAGATTTACTTGTTTAATGGGGTGTGGTATTATTCATTATAGCAAGGATATTTCTCATGCCATGAAAAGAATAAAAAGCAAAAGAACAGTGATTGGTTCAGCACACGATAAAGAAGAATTGAGGTCTGATATTTACAACTTTGTTGTACACAGTGGTGGTGGTGGTAGTATAGCTGCATCATCTTCGGTCCGAAAACTGGTGTGATGTAAGCTCTTCACACTACCGTATCTTGTGAAAGCCTCTTCTTCCCTGCATTACTTCTAAAATCCACATCCATCTGAACCTGCATTGTGCAGTCAAGCTTTGGCTTCCCTCAACACTCTTTAGACACCATACTTCATTCCATTATCAAACTGACAATTCCTTGATGCATCAGGATGTGTACTACCAAGTGGTATCTTCTTTTACTGAGATTGAGCAAAAAATTTCTTTGTTCTCAATTTCATTTAACATCTTGTCATCAGTTATTTCATCAAGTCTATGCATCTAACCTTCAGAATTCTTCTGTAGCACCACATTTCAGAAGTTTCTAATCTCTTCCTGTCTGAACTACTTACTGTACACATTTCACTTCGGTACATAGCTGCATTCCACACAATTACCTTCATAAAAGAATTCATGTTAAATTTCTTATTTTCAGAAACACTTTTCTTGTTATTGCCAGTTTGTATTTTATATTGTATCTACTTTGAACACTATCAGTTGGTTTGCTGCCCAAACAGGAAAACCCATCTACGTTTGGATTGTCATTTAATAATCTAATTCTACTGCATCACCTGATTTGATTCAGCTACATTCAGTTAACCTTGTTTTACACTGACATCCATTTTATAACCTCTTTTTCAACAGACAATCCATTCAGTTCAACTGTTCTTGCAAGTCCTTTACCACTTCTGATAGAATTACATTGTCAAAGGCAAACTGCAGAATTTTTACTAAAAATAAAAAAAAATGAAATACAGAGTGTATGTACAGAATTGCACAAATAGGCCATGTAGACAATATTACATTAAAAGAAATGGTGTAAATAATGTTTTTATTTCTTCTTCTTTAGTTCCCTTTCCAAATTTCTCTTTGATTTCCTCTACTGTTTGCATAATGTACAGACTGAATAAAAATGGGGAGGCTACAATACTGTCTCACTACCTTCTTAACTAATGCTTCCCTTGCATGGCCACTGATTCCTGCCACTCCACTCTGGTTCCAGTACAAGTTGTACAGTATTTCAATTTTTAATGTGTGATTAAAAGAGTCACAAAATACAAGTAATGGCTATCTAAACTTTATCTAAAAACAAAACTGACTTAAGTCTGCATTGATTGTAAGAAATGTCACGCTTCATACTTAGCTGCACCACATTCCTCACGTCATCAATTGAAAGAAATGTACATTTCAATTCATCATCATTTATAATCAATGCAATAGTCTTAAAAGCCTGCATGAAGTGATACATCTATGAAGAATTAACACAGAATAGACTCACTGACAACAGCTGCCTACGTCCTTCTGATTCTTCCCACGCTTCCAGCCCCCCTCCCTCCCCACCGTTTAGTTGCTGTGAGCTGGTAGGTCCCTCACTGCTGTGGCGTGATTGTGAGTGAGTTCATACTCAGAGATTGGTGAACACGCCAGTTCTCAGATAAGTTGTAGGGTCAGGATGGCCTAGTGCACTCCTCTCATCTCTAGAACCCAAGATAACTTCTACAAGTTTTTCCATTCTTCTGTACTTAATTCTTCTTAGAATTTCACAGCTGTGACTTATTAAACTGATGATTTAATAATATTAACATTGTTAGCATCTCTCTTTTAGATACAGGAATAATTACATTTTTGACACATGTAAATTATTCTTGCAGTATCTTACCTCCCATCTGATATTCATTTACTTCCTTTTTTCTTTCTATGATATTGTCTTCCCATTTGTTTTGCTCATACAGACCCTCTACATTTTCTTTCCATCTTTCAGCATTCCCATTGAAGTGTATCAGGTTGGCTTGGGCTGAACACTAATTTTACATATAATGAATGTTGTTTACTTAATATTTGGTTGCCTTTACATATTATTAATCAGGGTCCCGCCGGTCTGTAACCTGAATCCGTATGCCTTGGCTCAGACTTTGCCTCCTTACAAACTGCAGATAAACGTGTTGACAATTACCTTCTCGTTATCATTCACTCTTCCACATAATCAAGAAGTGAGATCAACTCACCTTCTTATATTATCTTCTAAATTATAACTCAATACACGTAAATGAGGACAGCTACGAACTTCTATACTGCCTCCCTGTACTACATACATACTGTATTGTATTGTATGTTAACCGGGGGCCTAGGAACAATGGAGAGGCTCCATTCCTGCCGCAGCCGCAGTGGTCCACAACCCCATGACGACTACTGCAGTCCACTTCACCCCTCTGCCGCCCCACACCGAACCACTCTTTCAGGGTTATTGTGCGGTTCGGCCCCTGGTGCCTGCTTCTTTCATTTCTCTTCCCTGTGCATGATGTCCTACTATTTTTCCTTTTTGTTCTTTCCCTACTGTTGAATTCTAGCCGCAATGAAAACTAAATTTTCATCTCTCTTTAATACTTTATGAGTTCCTTTTATCTTGTCATACATTCTTTCAATATCCTCATCATCTGCACAGTTGGCTTCCTCTACCTTCAATACTAAGATTTGTGCACTACACTATTCATAGAAGTTTTCTCACAGGCCCATTCACTTTTTCATTATTAGATCTACTCCTGTATTATGCCTATTTGATTTTGTTTTGGTAACCCTGTATTGACCTGACCCTTGACCGTATCTCACCATTCATTCCTTTTCTTCCAGCCACCCGAGTTCACTAATCCCTACTATAACTTCAAACGATCTTCATTAATTCCCACTATATCTAACTTCAACTATGTTGCTCCTTTTTCACAACTCTCCAATGCACCTACCTACCCACTTAAGGTATCTAGAATGTGGAATGCTATCTTACAGAATAATATGTTCTTTTCCTGATTCCTTATTTTTGAGACAAATTACATTCATACCAATTTTGTTTGAAATTTCTCCATGTGTTCCAGAGTAGTGATCAGAAGTGAGCTCTATTAACTCACTTTAAACTTGCCAACAGGTCCTATGACATCTCTGAAGTCATCATGCCCTTAGGCTCTGTGACTCAGCTCTCACGTCTGAAGTGTCAAGTCTCTGTTCCTGCCTATTGACTGGAAACTCATCTGCATCCATTTTTGGAAACACGAAGGCTATACTAGTGTAGAATGGAGAGCAAGTACACAAATTTGCAAATATAACCCAGGATTCGCATCACTGCTGCTACATATGCAATCACAGGGCATTTGATTATTATATACCAATACAATCACTGAAAGGTTACAGTGAATAAAGTTATTCAGTATCATTAAAGGCCATCTGACCCCAACAACTGATCATAGAAATTCATGATTAACCTTACACTCTTGCACACTTTAGTAAGAGAGAACAACTTGACTAGTATATAGAAACTGCAGTGTTACTGTTCTTAGACTTGTCATACTTGCAGAACTATGGCAGAAAGGAAGTTGTTATAGCACTGAGGTAACAGCCATGCTTTGATTTTTAATGTATGTAACCCACACCATTAGATTTATACTCACTCCATTTCTGATCTCCAATTCCAGAGTATTGCTTACATGTTTCCACTTTCCTCACCCCGACCTACAAATAGGTTACCACCTTACACACACATTAATTGTCTCCGGACACTAAGTCACATATGTACAATGCTTGTTTGGAATGAACAGTAGTTATATGTCTGGTCAATACAAAGAAAAA
The DNA here is from genome assembly GCF_023898315.1 of Schistocerca nitens. Classification (NCBI taxonomy): domain Eukaryota; kingdom Metazoa; phylum Arthropoda; class Insecta; order Orthoptera; family Acrididae; genus Schistocerca; species Schistocerca nitens. The sequence continues at coordinate 108,738,749 of NC_064621.1, read as the reverse complement.
GGTAATCATTTTCCTACTATGTTAGTGATTCCTTTCCTGAGTCAGAGAAGAAACAAAGGAATGTTTCAAGCTTTCGATTCCGTAGTTGAGAAGTATATAATTTCACCACTTACTATGTTGTTTCTCTGCCACACAAAATTTTAGCAAAAAGGTGGGAAAATTAACAGATACAAATGTTCACACTGGATACAATGTCTGCATCCGGAAACTGCAAAATACCCTGCATTAATTGAGAAGACTTCTGAAAGCCTACCTGAATCCACGACTCGAAGAGCCAAATCATCTAATGATTGAATTGGCTGATGATGATGATGAATTGAGAATAAAAAGGACAGTATGGAAATGAATGTTTTCCCAATATCACTGAAGAAAGTTTACAGACTTCATTTTAATACACAAACAGTTTTAGCGGAGTAGAGAACAGCATCTTCCTCATTGACTGTTGTTGTTGATGACTTCTCAGTAAATGAATGGATTGGGTGGGTGGGTGGGGGGAGGGGTGAATTGCAAAGTAGCTGTTTACGTTCCCTCTACAATCAGTACTGGATGAACTAAAAATATGTATCAACTGAAAGGAACTTAGTAACATGAGAGACACACTGTCAGGTGTGGAATTAGTTCAGTTATCACCAAGATGCAAGTCACGAAACCAAACAGAGACAATGGAATATCATAGACTGCCATATCAGTGTATCAAAATTTAGATTACGTCAGCCCCCTTTCATGTCCAGCTCATGATACATAAAAGTATGAAACTGAAACCATCATCCTGAATCAATCTCCACATCAAAATGTTTCTAGCTTTCGTGGCCTCAAACATAGGGATATTTTTATTCCATTATGAGTTTCTTCTTACATAAGAGAATGGTCATTGTTAGTGGGATCATTACACAGCCTTTAAGCTCAGTAGATCTGTATCAAACAGCAAGATGTATTAACAGTTTACTGTTTTCAGAGCTGAAAGCACTGAAGTTACCTCTGTGTCCTGATTGAGATTCCAAAGATCCAGCCGACCAGTACCATCAGCAGTAGCAAACAATGCTGGATGGATAGGTGACCACGCAACATCGTACACATAATCACCATTGTCTTCAAAAGAGTACAATGGTCTCCTGTCCTTTCCTTCCTTCCCTTCTGTTGCCTGCTGGCTCCATAACTTGACAGTCCAGTCAAAAGATGAGGTCAGGAATAGATGTGAGAAGTCTATGCCTCCTTGCACTGAATGAGTAGAGATTCCCGTAACAGGCCCTTGATGACCCTCATAGGACTCTGTAACTCCAGCCTTACTGCCATGCCGACATGCTGAAAAGAATTTTTTTTTAAATTCATCGCTCCTTAGTTACAGTCTCATGTCATACTACATTACAGTCAAACGATAGCAAGCACGTCATGCTCCCCCCCCACCTAGTTTTTTCTCATATGAACACAGTACTACATTATTTGCTATTCAGCAAATAGTATCCCAATATGTATTTTTAGTAAATTACCTTTTCAGTGATAAAGATACAACTTTCATGGACATAAATATAAGACAGAAGATACAAAATTACAACCACAGTTTATTCAGCAGTCTTTTTCCATTAGCAAATATGAAGACAGTTTTAAAAATGCAATGTTTTAGTGATGTATGTAAAATATCTTTCAAAGTCAAATTATAATTACATGTAAAGAACATTAGCATTAAACAGTAACTGAACTAAAACATTGTGGAACAAAATTGTTAATTACGATAGCCTATTTACGAAATACAGTGAATATGGCAGGTAGTCATGAACATTTACACACATAACTATACAGAGCTCAAAAGCCAGTGTGAATACTGTTTTCTGTAATGTCTTTACATGCACCTTACATCGGTCCAATATAGGTGACTGGCACCTTTACCTTATTTTACTTATTAAACCATAAAAATTCAATCTCATTCTTTAATTCCAGTCAATGGTCACATATTGTCATCAGACTATTGATGTCGGTGGATAACGACCATCTTCTGATCGTAGTTTGCAACGGTTGCCAGCTGCATGAACATATACATGAGAGAAATTCATAAAACTTTAATTCCATTTTGTTATGGGAATGAACTCACTTTGGCAAGTACAATCTGGTAACGTTTCTCTTCTTGCATGATGTATTAATGCTAACTAAAGATTACCTTGGCTTTTTCTTCTTCAGAAAAATCGTGTAATGTGTTTCTGTGAGATTAAAACAAACTGTATGTTGTGAATCAACTGTAAGCCTGTTAAGCTATCATCTGAGTTGTGGGTCATAAGGCAGAGTTTGGACCCTTTAACGCTTTTTCCTTATTAATCTTACAATCAAATGGTCCAATCACACATGTCGAAACATGCCCTGAAACTTTTTACTTGGGAACAATACACCTAAAGATAAGCACTTGCAAAATTTTAGCTGCTAAGATGCATTATAAGATTTTCTAATATTCAAACATGTCAAATTTTTAGCCCACTACATGGTTGGAGTACTGTGCACCACTACCAGCATTCTAGCAGACTGCCCAAGTACAAAATGGCCGGAGCATATCCTTGTTTGACAGAGAATCGATGAACAGATATAGTAGCAAAATTCAGATTCTCTAACGCAATTGTGAGTACTGGTCACTCATATCTGTAATTCACTTACTACCCACAGTCAACAAGATACCATATGCTTTTGCAGTATTGATAAGATTTTTTTTTTTTTTTTTTTTTAAATCTTATGGGACTTAACTGCTAAGGTCATCAGTCCCTAAGCTTAAGCCGTCGGCACACGGACCGTGCATCTGAACGTTGAGCGTTGAGCGTGCCGAGTTTCTGACGTCATAGCATGGAATAGCACGTTCGGGAGTCTTTCCGAACGTGCAGAGCAATATCTGGCATGTCAGATGTTCTGAGCGTGCGTCTGAGCGTTAACCAATGAGATGGCACAACGCCATCTACGTCACACGCACGCCGTCACCCTTCAGTACAGAGTTGTGAGGCGCCATATTGGCATTCATTTCAGGCCCGTATGTATATTTGCCGTTTCTGAGCACCAGCAAATTGAGAATCACTGGAAAATCCGTTGTTAGTTGTGTGATTTGTTCCAATAAAATAATGAGGAACATCATATTCGTTACAAAAGAATTATTGTAACTTGCGTATTATGAGAAAAGGCTATTTGAAGACAGCAACACACTGAAGATCCACCCAAAACGTATTATCCTTGGTACAATTTGTTACAATTAAATTTCAATTAGTAACATAATAATGTTCGATTAAAGTTTATAGCACGGTTAATACGATATAATTACACACAAGGATTGTGTGGTAGGATTAGCGTAATGAGTAGCATCTTAGAACAATGAGTTTTAGGTGGGACGGTGGTTCGCGTCATAACACTCTCAATTTTTTTTCGTAACATTCGCGTTTTTATTAGGTTCCGATACTCCATTATTAGTTTAATATAAGTAAATGCTATAATTTGATGTTACGTAAATATAAATTCACCTTTTTTGAGGGGTGATTTTGTTCGATTGGCTTAATATACAGGACAGCTTTGTTCCTTTTTCTTTTACGCTTCGTAATTCACATGTCGCAAAGATTCTGCTACTGGGTAGTGATCAAGTAGGGCTGACCTTGGGGTTTTACTAAAATGTGGGAATGATGAAATAATGTTTATCTTATGTGGAGAAGTATTCCAAATTTGTACTGCACTGTTTGTAATGGAACTTTGACAAGTCTGTGTCCTTATTGATTGGACATGGTAATTTACTTTTCGTGGGCGATGGAGGAAATGTGCGCTTTAATAGAGCTAACGTGGGAATTTTACGCGCGTCCGTTGAGTAAACAGTGTGATTTACGAACTAGAAACATCCCTCAACTGCCGCTGGAGCGCGTTGCGATCGCGTATACGACGTTGGGGCCCACGTACCGTATGCACAAGTAGCATCGTTCCTGAGCGTTCAGCAGCAAGTTGAACTTGGCACGCTCAACGTTAGCGTTCGACAGCACGGTCCGTGTGCCGACGGCTTTACACACTACTTAACCTAAATTATCCTAAGGACAAACACACACACCCATGCCCGAGGGAGGACTCAAACCTCCGCCGGGACCAGCCGCACAGTCCGCGACTGCAGCGCCTGCAGCGCCTCAGACCGCACGGCTAATCCCGCGCGGCTATTGATAAGTGTTAACAGTGGATATAAAATTCAATTGATATACACTGTGCTTTCTTTATGTGTGTCTGCTATCAGCATCTGTATCTGTGCAAGTTCCCGAGTTTTAAGAAATGTGCAATCAAATTAACGTATTCAATTTTGCAAAGATGAAATGTGATAATGTGGTACACAATTGAACTCACCTATCCCTCCTGAAAACCTACATAGGTATTATTTCCTACTGAACTTCTTGGACAGTCAGTCTAACAATGTTGACATTTCGTTAAAAGTGTGGAAACATTGGACAAAATAGGAAACAGTTCCGGTAATTCCATGAATTGTGGTTCAAACAATCATAATTTTGCCATCAAGGTTCCAAAACAAGGATACCTTACTAGCCCAAAGAAAACTTGTACTGTAATAGCTTTCAGTGACAACAAAAACTCAAATTTTTGATTGAACAAAGGAGAGAGAAAATGTTTAAAGTTAAGCAGTTTGCAAAGCTAGCTTCATTTCATAAAGTCTTAGCATGGAGTGTATAAATGGAAGAAAGAATTACATGACGTAAGAATTAGTCACCAAAATAAATTCGTGAATGAAAATCTGTGTGTTTGTTCGAGAGAGAGAGAGAGAGAGAGAGAGAGAGAGAGAGAGAGAGAGAGAGAGGGGGGGGGGGTGGGGGTGGGGGTGGTGGTGGTGGGGGGGGGGGGTGGAACTTGTCAGATACTACACACCATTATCAGTGGAGAATTACTGGTTAAACAGAGTTCAAAAATGATATAGTACAGGAAGTTGCAAAATTACATGTTCAAATAAACATGTAGAGGAGAACCATTAACAAGCAATACTAAAGAGAAATTCACAAATGATGTGAAGGTGAAGCTTACTGTTATCTCTGCAACTACTGTGTATAACGCTGATCAATTGGGTTTCGTGAAAGGGGGTGGGGATGGTTTAAAAGGATGGGGGAGGGACGAACCAAACTGGGAGGTCATTGGCCCCTTGTTCCTTGTAAAATAATTACACAAGGAAAAGAAAGGAGATGTACAGCACAATAACAGGAGAAAGAAGGAACCAGAAGAATGATTGAAGGACAACCAACACTACCATGGACAAAACAGGAAAAGAAAACCACAGAGAGAAGCAAGAAACATGTACATGGGATAAAAACAAGAGAGCAAAAACATCAACCCTAAAAGTATTAGAGTGGAGAACACAAAGGGACAAAGGACATGTACTAAAACTTATATAGAATAATAAAACCCATCGTCACATATAACACATAAAAAAAATTAGCCAATGAGGCGTTGTCAGCTAAAATTAATGGCAACAAGTCTGGTAACTGAAGAGTCCATCACAGGGCAGCCAAAGAAAGACAGCTCACCAAGATGTGGGCCACTGTTAACCGGGTGCCACACCAACACTGAGGTGGGCTATCATGGTGCAGGGGTAGCCACGTGTCACCCAAGCACGGCCAATGCAGAGCCGGCAGAGAACCACACAGTCCTGCGAGAGGCCAGCATGGAGGACTGCCACACAATTGTAGTCTCCTTAATGACACACACTTAGTTGTGCATGCTGAGGTTATACAATTTTGTCTCCCAAAGCCGCAAAACCTTGTGGCGTAGTACTGAATGCAGGTCAGTTGCGAGAAGCCAATCTCCATAAGTAGTTTCCACGTAGCCTGTTAGGCCAGCTTGTCGGCATGTTTGTGGCCTGGGATTCCAACATGACCTGGGGTCAAGACAAACACCACTGAACGACTGGACTATTCCAGGGCATAGATGGACTCCTTGATGGTCGCCACCAAAGTAAGACAAGGGTAGCACTGGTCGATAGCTTGTAGGCTGCTCAAGGAGTCAGTACACAGAAGAAACGACTCCCCAGGGCATGAATGGAAGTGCTCAAGAGCACGAGATTTAGCCACCAGCGCTCAGAAGTGGAAACACTGCAGCCATCAGGCAAAGAATGCTGTTTAGTATGTCCTTCATGGACATCCGCAAAGCTGAGGTGAGCATCAGCCATTGATCCATCACTGTAAACCACTTCGTGGCCTCAGTACATGTCAAGAATTGAGAGGAAGTGGCAGCGGAGAGCCGCGGGATTAACTGAGTCCTTAGGGCTATGTGAAAGCTCCAGGCGAAACCGTGGCCTAGGTGTACACCATGGAAGTGTACGTGAATGGATCTCAAGTATAGGTGTTAAGGCAAGGACTCCAGTTCAGAAAGAAGTGGTCGGACACAAACTGCAACTGGAAGGCCTGACCTGGGCCACCATTGTGGGAGACGAACCGCCGTGGGTGGGAAAAGGAGACGGTGATTCGGATGTGCAGGAGAACTCCGAACGTGTGCAACATAACTGGCCAGCAGTTGCGCATGGCTAACCTGCTATGGAGGGACTCCAGCCTCCACAAGGACGCTGGTCACCACACTCTTCCTAAAAGCTCCTGTCGCAAGGCGAATGCCACAGAGGTGCACTGGGTCAAGTAAATGCAATGCTGAAGGTGCTGCCGAACCATAAACCAGACTCCCATAGTCAAGGTGGATTGAACAAGGGTTCTGTAGAGCTGCAGCAGCATAGAGTGATCTGTATCCCAGCTGGTGTTGCTCAGGGAGCGGAGGGCACGTCCGCTTAAGCTCACGAAGGTGAGGACGCCAAGTCAATCGGTTATCGAAAACCAGTCATAAGAATCGATATGTCTCCACTACAGTGAGAGGATCATTATTAAGGTGAAGTTCTGGCTCCGGATGAACGGTATGACACCAACAGAAGTGCATAACGCACAACTTTGCGGCCGCAAACTGGAAACCGTGGGCTAGAGACCATGCCCATGACTGCGCCTTGTGGATGGCTCCCTGCAGGAGCCACTCAGCAACACCAGTACTGGTGGAGCATTATGAAATGCAGAAGTTTTCTACATACAGAGAAGGTGAGACGGACGGCCCTACAGCTGCTGATAGACCATTAATGGCCACTAAGAATAGACACACACTCAACACAGAGCCGTGCTGGAGTCCATTCTCCTAGATGTGGGGGAACTATGGGAAGCACTGACTTGGACATGGGAAGTATGAAGCAACAGGAAATTTTTAATAAAAATTGGGAGCGGGCCCCAGAGACCCAACTCGTATAATGTGGCAAGGATATGATGTTGCCAGGTGGTGTCATATTGCTTTTCATAAATCAGGAAAGACGGCAACCACGTGTTAGCATCTGGAAAAGGATTTTTCAGATGGCAGACTCGAGGGACACACGATCATCAGTGGTAGAGCGACCCTGGTGGAAGCTGCCCTGACATGGAGCCAGTAGCCACATGACTCCAGGACCCAACCCAACCGCCGACACACCATACATTCCAACAGCTTACAAAGAACGTTGGTGAGGCTGATGGACCGATAGCTATCTACATCAAGTGGGTTTTTACTGGGTTTGAGCACCAGAATGAGGGTGTTCTCCCGCCATTGCGATGGAGACGCCATCTCACCAGATCATGTTGAAGATGACGAGAAGATGTCGCTTGTAGTCAGACGAGAGACGTTTAATCTGACTGTCGATTCAATATGGCCCAGGAGTAGTGTCGGGGCAATGTGCAAGGGCACTGAGCAGCTTCTACTCGGTAAATGGGGCATTATAGGATTCACTGTGGAGTGTAGTGAACGAGAGTACTTTCCCTTCCAGCTGGTGTTTGAGAGTGCAAAAGGCTGAGGGGTAATTCTCTGACGCAGAGGCTTGAGCATAGTCATAGTTCTCAGCAAAGTGCTCGGCAATCACGTTTGCATCGTTACGTAACATGCCATTTATGTTAACACTGGGAACACTAGTTGGGATCTGGGACCTGAAAACATGTTTGATCTTTCCCCAGGCTTGGGAAGGTGATGTGTGGCACCCAATGGTTGAGACATCTCTCTCCCAACTCTCCTGCTTCCATTGTTTGATAAGCTGGTGAACGCGGGCACAGAGCCGATTAAATGCTATGAGGTGCTCTAGGAAAGGGTGCCGCTTCTGCCACTGTAGAGCTCACAGACGCTCCTTAACTGCTTCAGCAACTTCTGGCAACCGAGGGACTGCCTTTCTTTGGGGCGCCCTAAAGAGAGAGGGATTGTGTTTTCTGCCACAGAAACGATTGTTGTAGTCACTTGTTCAACCATCACATTGATGTTATCATATGGGAGAGATTCAACAGCGACAGCAGTGGTGAAAGTTTCCCAGTCCACCTTGTTTAAAGCCCATTTGGGCAGGTGTCTGTGGCCCCGATGCCAGGGCAGCGACAGGAAGATGGGGAAGTGGTCAAAACCACACAGGTCATCATGTGCTCTCCAGTGGATATATGGGAGTTCCTGGGCTGCAAATTGGTAAATCAATGGCCGAGTATCTATCATGAGCCACACTAGAAAGTGTGGTGGCTTCAGTATTTAAGAGGCAGAGGTTGAACTGAGACAGTACAGTTTCGACATCTCTGCCTCAGCGAATAAGCACTGTACCATCCTACAAGGGGTTATGGGTATTAAAATCTCCCAAAAGTAGGAAAGGTTTAGGGAGTTGATCAATCAGTGCAGTTAATACATTCAGGGATACTGCACCATCTGGAGGAAGATATACATTGCAGACAGTTATTTCCTGTGTTGTCCTTATTCTGACAACCACAGCTTCAAGAGGGGTTTGAAGGTGCACAGTTTCACTACAGACTGAGTTTAGGACATACACGCAAACTCCACCTGACACTTGATTATAGTCACTACAGTTTCTGTAGTATCCCTTATAGCTGCGAAGGGTAGGGGTCCGCATTGCTAGGAAATGCAGAAAGCAGGTGTAAAGCTTAACCAGTTGCCTTAGCTCAGCCAGGCGGTGGAAAAAACCACTGTGATTCCACTGGAGGATGATGTCATCACGAGACTAAGAAGGCATGGAACATTCAGTGAGGCAGTTTATGCCTCAGAGTCTCCTGCTGTCACCGACGTTTTTGCCTGAACAGTCTGTATCCATTTTGTCTCAGGGTCCGGCTAGATCTAGGTCCTCAGCAGATGCCAGAATCTCCACCTCATCCACAGACACAGAGCTTGAAGGTAGCGGTGGTGTGGGTGCCACCGCAATTCCCTTGGTGTTGGGGACCTTTGTTTTGGATTTCTCTTGACGTTCCTTGGGTTTCCCTTGCTGGGAGGGCATCACTGATTCAGTCTGTGGGATTGAGGATGAGCGTGAAGCCCTACGACCAGCTGCTTTTGAGCTCTTCGGCCACTGGCGGGTGTCGTCTTTCCCACTAGAAGGAACCTGGGAAGGGAGTGACCCAAGGGAACCCCTCCTAGCAAGAGGAGGAGGAGACTGATATCCCCGATGATTGGTTGAGGGGGGGGGGGGGGGGAGGGCGGGAGTCGTGTGTTGCTCCGAAGTAGGTCGTGCGGAAGCTACAGGGAGGGAAGTGCCCCCCACCATCAACGGGGTAGGTGTAGTCTTCTGGTTCTGAGAGGCGACACGAATGTAAGGAAGTGATGGGCGACAACTGTTCCCGTAGCGGCAGCGTAAGAGGAGGTCATAGCCACAGGATGTAGGCGCTCAAATTTCCTCTTAACCTCTGTGCAGGTCAGTCGGTCCAGAGTCTTATATTCCATGATTTTCCTCTCTTTCTGTAAAATCCTGCAGTCTGGTGAGCAAGGGGAATGATGCTCTCCGCAGTTGACACAGATGGAAGGCGGGACACATGGGATATTGGGATGTGAAGGACGTCCGCAATCTCGACCCATGACACTGGAATAATAGTGGGAAGACATATGGTCGAACTTCCAGCACTTAAAGCACCGCATGGGGGGAGGGATATATGGCTTGACGTCACAGCGGTAGACCATCACCTTGACCTTCTTGGGCAATGTGTCACCCTCAAAGGCCAAGATGAAGGCACCGGTGGCAACCTGATTTATCCCTCGGACCCCGATGGACATGCCGGACGAAATGAACACCTCGTCACTCTAAACTGGTGTGCAGCTCATCATCAGACTGCAAAAGAAGATTCTCATTGAATATAATACCCTGGACCATATTTTAGGTCTTATGGGGTGTGATGGTAACAGAAACATGCCCCAACTTGGCACAAGCAAGTAAAGCCCATGACTGGGCAGACGATGCTGTTTTTATCAAGACTGACCCAAAGCGCATTTTGGACAAGCCCTTCACCTCCCCTATCTTGTCCTCCTAATGGTCCACAAAAAACTGAGGCTTCATAGATATAAAAGATTCTCCACCAACTCTTGTACATACGAGGTATCGGGGCGAATAAGCTTTACTGCCATTCTTAGCCTCACGTTCCTCCAATGTGTGGCCAGGGAGGGGAATGATTTGGGGTCATATTTCTTAGCATTGGAGTTAGACCACCAGCAAGAGATGACGTACTATGTATCATGCCATGTCATCCGCCCTGATGCCATCCACTCCAACCAGGGGGCCCTCCCCATGGGTGCCACCCAGCCTCAGCAAGGGCCACCTGTCAGGCTGGCAATCGTCGGGAGTCCCAATGCCCCAGGGAGACGGGCATCTACTCCATGGCATATGTGGGGAGTTAACGGCGCAGGCGTCAGCAGAGCGATCCCTGTGTTGTCAGGAGGTTACAACCAACAGGGTACATGGCGGCCCCACCACAAAAGACTGGCTACCGTGCTGGATATGAGGTGCTAAGATGTCCAGGTCATCGTCGGTGCAGAAAGAGACAATGCATAGTGCATGGTGGAAAACGCACCCAGGAACGGGTCCTCACCCTAGAGATGGAGAATGAGCAAGACTGCAATGCGACGATGAGAAAGTGCGTTAAAGATCTCAATGCACGATGGACACTATGCACCACGTAAGGCGCCCTATCCCAATTGGTTCCTTCTTCGGAATATTGAGAAAGATGGAGGTTAAACCCAACAGGGGACCATCACATAAAGGCCGAAACATGTGAGACTCCTTGTAGTCTTACGACAGGCAGGAATACCTCGAACCTATTCTAAACCATGATGAACCTGCAGGGGGATTTCATGAAAGATCTGCATGCAAACTGTACTTTATCTTTCAGGGGGGAAAAAAGCAGTTAGTTGTGCCCTCTATAAACGCTGTGACACATTTTCATTCAGTAACACCAGTGCCAAGTATGAATGGATTAGTGTATCCCAATCTTTATACCTTCTTTAGGACCTTCAGGGCAAATTAGGACACAAAATTGTAAAAGGACTGCTTGGTTCAAAAAAAAAAAAAAAAAAAAAAAATCGTAACTGACTAATTGCAGAAAACAATTCTTTACTTTTGCTGTACTTATGGTTTGGAAATAACAACAATCTGTTTTTGAGGAGGGCGATGGAAAGGCTGCTGAAATAATGCAGATTCCACCTGCAACACGTAATGTGATTCAATCTCTTGTTGAAGAACTGTTCCGCACAGTGGATGCAATTATGAGGAAATTGTCAGGCAATATAATTTGCAACAGCTCTTTGACATATAAGGTTTATCAATGGAGCAGCATTCCTAAAATTCAGTCATTTTTACATTATCATTTATTATCACTATGTTTTATGAATGATCAAGTATGCTTGGTATGCGGGACAATATGTAGAACAATGACCAGGATCATTTCTTATTTCATTCATTATATCTAAATAAAACTAATAATTACTGTGAAGTGCCTGAATGCATTAACTTTCCTCAAGCGTGCATGGTGTAAGAAAAACATTTGTTTTCGTCATTCAACAGACACGATATCTTTTTGTGACAACTGTAGTGAATAGAAAAGGAACTGTTTAGTTGTTAGCAAATTATACAACCCTCAAAAATTATCATAAGTAGTGTGTTCCAAGAACTGCTATAAAAGGATATATGAATACGACATATTCCATTGCAAGAAATTCATCCCAACTGAAGGGAACTGACTGTTATGGGATACTATTTTTTTTCCTTCTACCATTATCTTTCTACGAATCACACCTGGACAGTGAGACTGTCAATATGAACTGGAAATTACTCAAAAAATTAATATTATGTTACTTTTAGGTATTGTTTAGGTACTTCAATTTCCTGTATGCGTACTCTGGATTTTACTCTTCACAGCATTGTAGCCTTTTGTCATGGTTGCTTCTGCTGATTTGTGCACAAGGCAGAAAGGGCTGTACAAGCTACTGCTTTTAGCAGTCCTTCATTAGTAAGAAACTTTTTTGAAACACTTAAAGTGTGTCTTAGCAGCTAAAATGTCGATGGTGCATTTGTTCTGTCGTATTCTCTCCATGTAAAAGATTGCAGCATAGATTTTCATGTGTCTGAATGGACCATTTCTTTGTCTGTAGTTCTCCTTTTTCACGTGAACTGTAAAATAGAGTGTGCTAATCCCTACATGGAGGAGGCATTTGATGGCAGTCATTCATCAGATGAAGAAACGTACAACCACAGGTTCATATGTGCAGAACTAATGCATACATGCCACTGTCATCTTCAGGTGCTGTGGCCCACTGGGGCGAGCAGCAATTTCTGCTGATGTGGATAGTAGAGATACAGAAAAAGTGTGGACAGGGAGGGGGACAAATAGCACTATATGTGGGGAAGACACTGTAATGCCTGTTGGAACATGCAGGAACTTGGTGAGGACAGGATGAGGGCAAAGAAGTGCAGCATCAGGAGACATGATGGTGGGTGGTGGGGGGAGGGGGAAGGGAAGCAGAGGTGAGTCTGGGGGTCAGAAGGCTATAGTGGGAGCAGGGAAGGGGACAGAGGCAGGTGGAGTAATGGAAATAGTGAGAGTTGAGGCCACGGGGGTTATGTGAATAAAGGACATGTTGCAGAGACAGTTCCCATCTCATGCTGCTAGCTATTCTAGTCTTGTCACCCATCTGTACCTTCCTCTCCTCTGAACAAGGAACATATGTAAACAATTTATTTGAGGGAAAGTATGTGTTTAGCTCATATTTTAATGCCTGACAAAAGTAATTTGTCTGATACATCTAGCAACACAGCTGAGAAATTATCAAACCATTACTCTTTCAATTAAATCCAACATTAATTATCTGAACATATTAGTAAATATAACATTAATGGAATTCACCTGAATATACTGCTCCTTCTTCACTGCCAACAACAAAGTTGTTGACATCACCATGTGGGAATGCAAGGCAAGTAGCTGCAACTGGTTTTCCTTGCTTATGATGCAGTTCCAGTGTTTCTTGTGGCTTCGACAGCATGTCAAGACTCCAAGAACATAATCTTCCATCAGTAGACACACTGATGAGATTGTGGGCATTCTGAGTGCCTACTACACTCAAACAATACACAGGATGCTAGAAAAAAATACAATAATGACCTATGTATTTGCCAGTTTTAATGAGTTTGCAGCATTTTAGATTAAATACAGAATAATTCAATAAGCTGTACACCATTTTTATTAGGCTTCTACAACACAGGATAATATTGTTTGAGAATGGTATGACTTAAAATCTAACTCACTGTATGAGCTGCTGATGACAATGGGGTTCGTTGAATTGGTGTCCTCTTCTGAACACGATTATCCCATAGCACAATCTGTCCAGAGTAGGTGCCCCCAAGAATGAGATTTGGATGGAATCTGGCATCAAACATTGTTTCATCACTTTAATTGTAAATATTGGGTTACAAGTAGATTAAAGTAGCAATGTACCTGTGTCTCTAAAGTAACATGAGCACTGTATCCACGAGAGAAGTAGGGAAGGTAAACAAATGTGCAATAAAGAGGTATGCAACCAGTAGCATTTAAAAATTTGTATTTACTCAGAGTTTAAATAATGATTCACAAACATGGGCAGAAAATCACAAATCGCAATTACTTTTAGTTTTTTCGTTAGTCCATCCCTTTTACACCAATAAACATTAATTATTTCAGAGATGATGTGACTTAGCAAACGAAAGTGCTGGCAGGTCGATAGACACACAAACAAACACAAACACACACACAAAATTCAAGCTTTCGCAACAAACTGTTGCCTCATCAGGAAAGAGGGAAGGAGAGGGAATGACGAAAGGATGTGGGTTTTAAGGGAGAGGGTAAGGAGTCATTCCAATCCCGGGAGTGGAAAGACTTACCTTAGGGGGAAGAAAGGACGGGTATACACTCGCGAACACACACACATATCCATCCACACAGATACAGACACAAGCAGACATATTTGTCTTTAAATATGTCTGCTTGTGTCTGTATATGTGTGTGTGTGTGTGTGTGTGTGTGTGTGTGTGTGTGTGTGTGTGTGTGTGTGTGTGTGTGTGTGTGCGCGCGCGAGTGTATACCCGTCCTTTTTTCCCCCTAAGGTAAGTCTTTCCGCTCCCAGGATTGGAATGACTCCTTACCCTCTCCCTTAAAACCCACATCCTTTCGTCTTTCCCTCTCCTTCCCTCTTTCCTGATGAGGCAACAGTTTGTTGCGAAAGCTTGAATTTTGTGTGTATGTCTGTGTTTGTTTGTGTGTCTATCGACCTGCCAGCGCTTTCGTTTGGTAAGTCACATCATCTTTGTTTTTAGATATATTTTTCCCACGTGGAATGTTTCCCTCTATTATATTAATTATTTCAGAGGTATTCATAGCATGTGTAGAAGTGAGCATATTCCCCACTATGTTGACAGACTGCAGGTTTAGCTATATGCATCGCATTATCCCAGGACGTTAATTAATACCCTTTCTCCCTTCCAAATGCTCAAAGAAGCTCAAGTTAGCAATTTATCCATCTCTTATGGAATTTTAGTAAACAGGGCACAGGGAGAAATACAAACCACAAAGTAGTAGAAATGTATGGTGTGTGGGTTAAAACATCTGATGCAAGAATGTTGAAACTTGTTCATATATTCTAATAAACGGATGGCAATTTTCACATTATGATCCAAACACACGAGGTTTTTAACAACATTGATTAGATGACACTTCCCTCCATATCACAAATTCTTGAGAATTTGTTTTATGGAAACTGCAACTATACATTGACATTTATGCAACAATATGATTTTTTACCAGCAGTTGTGAAACAGTGCCAATGTCAACTTGTCAATTAAATGAATGAAAACTATTAACATATTTTAATGAGATGAAAGTTGATAATTTATGTGTACTGCACCCAGAGAAAATCTACAACACTTATATATATCAACTGTTGTTTGATACTTCTCACAAGGAACTCAACTGTCAGTTACATTTTTATATTTCTATTGTACTTTTTTTTTAAGAACATCTAAAATGGTACTTGTTGGTCAAGTTAAAATTACCTTGCAAAAATAGATGACATCACTGGAGACTGACAGTGGAATATGTATTCAGGAGTTCTTTTCTTGAATTTTGTATTCCATATGAGGCATACACCATCTGGGTCATTGGGTGAATCTTCATTATTGTGGTAGCTTGCAACAAGAAGTTCTGGAAATTGTGGGGACCAGTCCATTGAAGTCACACATCTGTTACGAGACCAACGCTCATCGTAGAACCAGCGATTAAGGGAGAGCCTTGCGTTAGATTTTTCATCCCTGTAAATGAGGATTGCTGCTTTGTAGGTGAATATACATATAGAACATTTTTAAAAACAACACTACAAAAGAATGCCTTCATAATCAACAATATTATGAAAAGGACAGACTGCTACTCACCACATAAGAGGAAGCACTGAATCATAGAAAGCCACAATGTAAAGACTCCTACATATTTAAGCTTTCAGAAAAAAAATGTTCTTTGAAAACAGAACACACACACACACACACACACACACACGGCCACTGTCTCCAAGCACCACAACAGCCAGAGACAGTGGCTATATGTGTGCAAGTTGTACTTGTATGAAAGTGTGACCATTTTCCATTTGGAAGGAGGATTTTTTGTCTGAAAGATTAAATTTTTAGCTGTGTTTTCATTTAGCATGTCTGCTACCCACCACATAGAGAAAGTATGGAGTTGCAACATATTCTTTTCATGTTTGATTTTGCCTTCATAATCAGCCGAATATCTCAAATGGTACCAACAATGCAATAATAATCACAGGCAATGCAAAAGGTTACAAAGCAAGAAATTCAATAGTCTCAGAAATTGTTAACTGAAATAATGAAAAGTAGAAAATCCATGGTCACCAGTACCATTTCAGTAAGAATGTATGGCCATTGAGTTTTCTATGCAACAATTTGCTGTTGAGTACCCTTTGGTATACAACAGAAAGGATCTGGACATTTGTTTCACCATCCCAGTTACCTAGGTTGTTCTTTAACAACTAGAAATTTCAGAGATAAGAGAATTTCCCAGTATGTATATGACTTTTGCCATTCACAAAATCTTAATTTCAAAAGGTTTTCTTATACATGTCCATTTCCATTCTTTCAAATATTCTTATTTTCTACCATGTTCTCATTACATTTTGCAACATTTCCCTCTCCTTGTGAGCATCTGTCCCACTTTGGCACTTTTTTCATTATTTCTTCAAACTATACCTTTCATCCTTCATTTTTTCCCTGTAGCTGCTTTTGAGATTAAGATTAAGGTCTCATTGATCCATTCTCAGCTGCACATCAATATTTGTAAGCAAGATGTGCAGCAGACGATACAAAGTGTACAAGTCACTTGTATTCTGTATCACAAGGCTAATGATAGGAATGGTTCATTGTAGCTGAGCTTCAGTTGCAAGTTTCCTGTAGACACTCATTTGTCTCGAAGAGAGTTAAAAATGTACTTTTTCTCACTTTGTCTACAGTAATGTGCAAGAAACATGAAAACATTTCAAAAATTCATGTTAATACCTAAAATTTGATGTCTGCATACTACACTACCTTTTAAATTACATGTTTTATTATCTTTCTACAAAATGATCATTTAATGAGAATGCCATACATAGAGTTACAGCCGAAAATGCACATTCTTCATAAAACATGTAAAATTTAAAATTAGTTTTACTGAATACTTACGTTCCTTCTTCATTATCTGTGACACCTGTGTAATCTGTATATATGTCTACAGATTCACACAATGCTCTTTCCATTATACGAGCAGAACGATCAAAAAATCTTTGGAAGTCTTCTGAAAGTATTATCATTTGCTTCTCTTCTTCTGACAATTCACGCACTAAAAACCAAAATAATTTGAATAAACCAATGAATACTATTCAGAATTAAGAATAACAGCTGATACCAAAACAAACATTAGTTGAAAACCACTTACCTTATCACTAAAACCTCAAGGCTATTAACAAAAATACAATGAAGGGAAAGGCCATGTCATTTGTTATGTCCTTTTAAGTAAGTGAGAAGTACTCAGACTGGACAGTGTGACAATTTTATCTGCTGAAAGGACTGAAAAGAATTGTTCAAGATTCAGATTACTACGGGTTGCAATCCTGAATTTCCCATAACTTATCTTTGTTGTACGTGACTGAATTTTTTTTCCCCCTAATGGCACCAAATGATATTTTTGGTAGTTGTTACTTTACCAACGCTACCAAGAGTTTAGCTACCAGGATGCGTTAGAACTTCACAGAAGTATCATACCACAAGATTAGCTACGATAATGCAAAGACAACTCTTCTCCATGATTACAGAAGTAAATTTAGCCAATGAATTCTTGCACAAATCAGGATTGCAAATTTGTCAACAGGTATGTCATCTGAAATTGAAGAAACATTCTGCAGACACATTTTTGACTGAATGCTTTACACTCTTTGCATTTTACAAATTTTGCTGTTTTATATCTTTAACTATGCTCTTTATGAACACCATATCCTGAAGTAATGAGCTTCTTACACAAAAATTACCTTTTCTTTGAACATTTTTTAAATGTTGCTGATGTAACACTCATCAACACTCAGCATTAATAAATTATTCCATTACATTTTTCGAACTCGGGAAGTGAGGGTGGTATGTAGAAAGTGAAAACGTGCCACAATAGTGTGTCCTATGCACACTCGTACCAGGATGTTCACCCAAGAAATTTGACGAAGAGACCACCAACCTTTTCAGACATGCGCTGACGGTGAATACTACCAGCAGACAGAAGGAGTAGCCATGGGGAGTCCACTCTCACCCGTTGTCACAAATATGAACATGGAACATTTCGAGGAGGAAGCTCTTGAATCAGCACATCTCAAACCCATCTGTTTCTTTAGATATGTGAATGATAACTTCGTTATCTGGCCACATGAAAGAGATAAATTGGCAGACTTCCTCACACATGTCAACTCCAGACACTAGAATATTAAGTTCACCACGGAGATCGAAACGGATGGGATGCTCCCTTCCCTAGATGTTTTGATTAGAAGATGAGCTGACGGCACTTTGGGCCACAGCATGTATAGGAAGAAGACGCACATCGATTTGTACCTACGTGCGGATAGCTGTCACCACCCAGCACAAAAAATGGCATGCTCAAAACTCTTGTACACAGAGCTCTCACCATCTCCGACAGCGACAGTCTCCAACAAGAATTGGACCATCTGAAGACCATGTTTCGGAGGAATGGTAAAATCGGAAGGCTCTACATCCCACAACTGCAGCACTGGTGGAAACTGAGGATGAACCTCAGGAGGCGGCGGCCTTGGCTATTATTCCGTTTTGTGGGGCCTTATCCAGAAAAATTGGATGCATTTAATGTAAACTCCAAGTGAAAACCATCTTCCGTCCTCCTAGAAAAACCAAGAGCCTTCTTGGTAGTGTCAAGGACAACCTTGGTCTATGTAAATCAGGGGTTTATCAGATACCTTGCCAATGCGGTAGTGTATACATGGGTCAAAGCATTCGTACCATTGAGGACCGATGCCGAGAACATCAACGGCACACTCGACTGCAACAGCCCAGTAAGTCGGCAATTGCTGAGCATTGCCCGTCGGAGCTCAAAAGCATAGATTATGACCAAACCAAAGTCCTGACACATATTTCCAAATACTGGGACTGTGTCATCAAAGAAGCCATAGAGATCAGAGTAAGGGAGCCACAACTAAATCATGACAGCGGTTACATCCTTAGCAAGGCATGGGAACCCGCGATCACCTGGATTAAGAAGAAAAAGGATATTTTCCAAAGTGTACTGACTTCGGGGGAGGAGGGAAGAATAACGAGAGTGGTGCCAGCAGACCCTCCTGAACGAGAAGACCTAGGACGGAGCGCCCAGACAGCAGGAGAACGGACATTGTGCCTGGACCGCGTGCGGGGTGCGGACCGCACTGACTCACAGAAAGCGCCTGAGGGAGGAGACTGAGGGAGGAGCAGGAAGGGGATTGTCCTATATATACCTGGTGCCTGCCCATCGCCGGTCAGTACATCAGCGAACCTGATGATGGCAACGTGCCGAAATATTGTGTCCTATGTACACTGATATCAGGCTGTTCACCCGAGATTTATTTCATCATAAAATACGGCTGGAGAAAGTGAAGAATCAACAACAACAACAACAACAACAACAACAACAATAATAATAATAATAATAATAAATTATCATAGCCACTAACCTTGTTCCTGCTGCTTGGTTGCCTCGTGCTCAAGGCTTGTCACTGCTGGCTGCACTTCCTTCACTCGTGGCAGACCGTGTGGAAGGATGCCTGGTGGAAGTTTGCTCTGGAAAAGTCCTCCACCTTCCAAATGCGGCAGCGAACCCTCCTCGTCTTCCGCTTGCGGATCGTCAAAGGTCAGAACTGCGGTGAATAAGCCTGGCCTTCTCCAGCCCATACTAGTCCCCTCACCACACAACCACACAGGGGGAAGAGGGGGGGAAGAGGGGGGGAAGAGGGGGGGAAGAGGGGGGGAAGAGGGGGGGAAGAGAGGGGAAGAGGGAGAAGAGAAGGGGAAGAGGGAGAAGAGAAGGGGAAGAGGGAGAAGAGAAGGGGAAGAGGGGGAAGAGAAGGGGAAGAGGGGGAAGAGGGGAGAAGAGGGGGTAGCAAAGGGGGGGACAGAGTGGGATGGAAGTGGGAAGGAGGGGGGAAAGGGGGCAGAGGGGGAAGGAGGGGGGAAAGGGGGCAGAGGGGGAAGGAGGGGGGAAAGGGGGCAGAGGGGGAAGGAGGGGGGAAAGGGGGCAGAGGGGGAAGGAGGGGGGAAAGGGGGCAGAGGGGGAAGGAGGGGGGAAAGGGGGCAGAGGGGGAAGGAGGGGGGAAAGGGGGCAGAGGGGGAAGGAGGGGGGAAAGGGGGCAGAGGGGGAAGGAGGGGGGAAAGGGGGCAGAGGGAGGGGACGGTGGCAGAGGGGGGGGACGGTGGCAGAGGGGGGGGACGGTGGCAGAGGGGGGGCGGTGGCAGAGGGGGGGGAACGGTGGCAGATGGGGGGGGAACTGTGGCAGAGGGGGGGGGAACGGTGGCAGAGGGGGGGGGGGGGGAACGGTGGCAGAGGGGGGGGGGGGGAACGGTGGCAGAGGGGGGGGGGAACGGTGGCAGAGGGGGGGGGGAACGGTGGCAGAGGGGGGGGAACGGTGGCAGAGGGGGGGAACGGTGGCAGAGGGGGGGGGAACGGTGGCAGAGGGGGGGGAACGGTGGCAGAGGGGGGGAACGGTGGCAGAGGGGGGGGAACGGTGGCAGAGGGGGGGGAACGGTGGCAGAGGGGGGGGAACGGTGGCAGAGGGGGGGGAACGGTGGCAGAGGGGGGGGAACGGTGGCAGAGGGGGGAACGGTGGCAGAGGGGGGGGGAACGGTGGCAGAGGGGGGGGAACGGTGGCAGAGGGGGGGGAACGGTGGCAGAGGGGGGGGAACGGTGGCAGAGGGGGGGGAACGGTGGCAGAGGGGGGGGGAACGGTGGCAGAGGGGGGGGAACGGTGGCAGAGGGGGGGGAACGGTGGCAGAGGGGGGGGAACGGTGGCAGAGGGGGGGAACGGTGGCAGAGGGGGGGGAACGGTGGCAGAGGGGGGGGAACGGTGGCAGAGGGGGGGGAACGGTGGCAGAGGGGGGGGAACGGTGGCAGAGGGGGGGGAACGGTGGCAGAGGGGGGAACGGTGGCAGAGGGGGGAACGGTGGCAGAGGGGGGGGTACGGTGGCAGAGGGGGGGGACGGTGGCAGAGGGGGGGGGAACGGTGGCAGAGGGGGGGGGAACGGTGGCAGAGGGGGGGGGAACGGTGGCAGAGGGGGGAAAAGGGGCAGGGGGGAAAAGGGGGGAAAAGGGGCAGGGGGGAAAAGGGGCAGAGTGGCGAAAAGGGGCAGAGGGGGGAAAAGGGGCAGAGGGGGGAAAAGGGGCAGAGGGGGGAAAAGGGGCAGAGGGGGGAAAAGGGGCAGAGGGGGGAAAAGGGGCAGAGGGGGGAAAAGGGGCAGAGGGGGGAAAAGGGGCAGAGGGGGGAAAAGGGGCAGAGGGGGGAAAAGGGGCAGAGGGGGGAAAAGGGGCAGAGGGGGGAAAAGGGGCAGAGGGGGGAAAAGGGGCAGAGGGGGGAAAAGGGGCAGAGGGGGGAAAAGGGGTAGAGGGGGGGAAAGGGGCGTATGGCGGGAAAGGGGGAGGGAGAATATCCCACCACCACTTTATGCTACAGAATGGCCCATGTTTCCAATCTATAACTATATACCATTTACAGCCAATCACAGATGTCAAATAGCATTGGCATGGATTTTTTCCCTTTACATTAGAGAGTACTAGAGTAAACAAGCATCATATGATGTGGTGTTTAATTAAACACTTTGATAAATAACAGGCTGCCCAAAATATTATAGCCGTTCACATTTCAGATGAATTTGAATAATCACACAATCACCATCAAGATATACAGAGATTCTAATGGAGGAAAAAGACAGATTGCTGCTTATTGTAAAGAAGACGCACCAAGTCGCAGACAGGCACAACTGAAAGGCACATATAGCATTCGGCCACAGCCTTTCTCAGCAAATCTCTCTCTCTCTCTCTCTCTCTCTCTCTCTCTCTCTCTCACACACACACACACACACACACACACACACACACACAGACAGAGACACGATCGCCACGGGCTGGGAGATACTGGAGTTGGTGGTTGTATGTGCATGAGTGTGTGTGTGTGTGTGTGTGTGTTTTACTGACAAAGGCAGTAGCCAAAAGCTATATGTGAGTGTCTTTTGATTATGCCTCATTGGAACTTGACATGTCTTCTTGGAATCTGTCTTTTCCAACATTGTTGATATTCCTACCTGGAGTTCCCATTGTTGGAGAGATTCTAATGTGTTCTTCACTTATTACTTCCCGTATGTTTATTTTTGAAGAGCAAGACTGATTATTGGTAGGGCTACATCTTACTTACAGTTCAGCAGTAGTTGTTTATAATATCAAGGTTTAATGACTTACATTTTCTGAAAACCTAAATGCTGAAATGTTTACTATAATATTTACCCTCAAAGTTTGCAATTTAAACAATATCATACACAAATAAATGAATTTTTTGCAGCACGTCAATGCAACAATTTGCTCACATATCCTGCCACATCAATCTTCAGTGCGTCTGTGACATTTGAGAGGCTACATACTTTCCTCAGGTCTTCTGGCAAAGTGCCACTAATCCAAGTACTTCAGCAGAAAACGGAAGGAGAATATATATGCTTTCTGAAATGTTGCAGACACACTGTGAAATGTCACGGTGAAATAAAAGAAGATTTTACTGTATGATTGTATTGTCAAATGAATATTCTGTAACACTAAAAACTTTATCCTGATAGAGGTAGGTATTGCGATTAAACAAATATTCATAGACATCCCTAAAAAATCTGAGACAGCGGCATTCTAATAATAA